>NW_026697745.1:0-31940 GCF_030435755.1 Ochotona princeps
TGATCAGCCGAGTGGTTCTTGTGGGAGAACAACTCCATTTGGCTCACTAACTTCACACACCATCAGGCTTCCAAGCAGCTCTCAAGGAAACTCAGTTTTCACACTCTATGCTTAGTGCCCTTTGTATGGCTAGGACTAAAATGAACCTGGTAGAGCATCCCACACAAACGAATGCTCCACATGCGGGTTTCACATGCCACCAACTCCACATTCACAGGCAACTTCAGCGCCACAGCCGTTTTCAGATAGCCCTCAATGCAAAGGCTCTAGACGCAAATATTGGTGTGAGAGCTAATTCAATCAAGGAAACACTGCATGTTGGTGAAGGGCATATTGAAGAAGGATCAGCCGAGTGGTTCTTGTGGGAGAACAACTCCATTTGGCTCATTAACTTCACACACCATCAGGCTTCCAAGCAGCTCTCAAGGAAACTCAGTTTTCACACTCTATGCTTAGTGCCCTTTGAGTGCCTGGAACTGAAATGAAGCTTGGTGAGCATCCCGACACAAACGAATGCTCCACATGCGGGTTTCACATGCCACCAACTCCACATTCACAGGCAACTTCAGCGCCACAGCCGTTTTCAGATAGCCCTCAATGCAAAGGTTGTAGACGCAAATATTGGTGTGAGAGCTAATTCAATCAAGGAAACACTGCATGTTGGTGAAGGGCATATTGAAGAAGGATCAGCCGAGTGGTTCTTGTGGGAGAACAACTCCATTTGGCTCACTAACTTCACACACCATCAGGCTTCCAAGCAGCTCTCAAGGAAACTCAGTTTTCACACTCTATGCTTAGTGCCCTTTGAGTGCCTAGGACTGAAATGAAGCTCGAGAGCATCCCACACAAACGAATGCTCCACATGCGGGTTTCACATGCCACCAACTCCACATTCACAGGCAACTTCAGCGCCACAGCCGTTTTCAGATAGCCCTCAATGCAAAGGCTCTAGACGCAAATATTGGTGTGAGAGCTAATTCAATCAAGGAAACACTGCATGTTGGTGAAGGGCATATTGAAGAAGGATCAGCCGAGTGGTTCTTGTGGGAGAACAACTCCATTTGGCTCACTAACTTCACACACCATCAGGCTTCCAAGCAGCTCTCAAGGAAACTCAGTTTTCACACTCTATGCTTAGTGCCCTTTGAGTGCATTATCTAGAATGAACCTGGTAGATCATCCCACACAAACGAATGCTCCACATGCGGGTTTCACATGCCACCAACTCCACATTCACAGGCAACTTCAGCGCCACAGCCGTTTTCAGATAGCCCTCAATGCAAAGGCTCTAGACGCAAATATTGGTGTGAGAGCTAATTCAATCAAGGAAACACTGCATGTTGGTGAAGGGCATATTGAAGAAGGATCAGCCGAGTGGTTCTTGTGGGAGAACAACTCCATTTGGCTCACTAACTTCACACACCATCAGGCTTCCAAGCAGCTCTCAAGAAAACTCAGTTTTCACACTCTATGTTTAGTGCCCTTTGAGTGCATTATCTACGAATGAACCTGGTAGAGCATCCCACACAAACGAATGTTCCACATGCGGGTTTCACATGCCACCAACTCCACATTCACAGGCAACTTCAGCGCCACAGCCGTTTTCAGATAGCCCTCAATGCAAAGGCTCTAGACGCAAATATTGGTGTGAGAGCTAATTCAATCAAGGAAACACTGCATGTTGGTGAAGGGCATATTGAAGAAGGATCAGCCGAGTGGTTCTTGTGGGAGAACAACTCCATTTGGCTCACTAACTTCACACACCATCAGGCTTCCAAGCAGCTCTCAAGGAAACTCAGTTTTCACACTCTATGCTTAGTGCCCTTTGTATGGCTAGGACTGAAATGAACCTGGTAGAGCATCCCACACAAACGAATGCTCCACATGCGGGTTTCACATGCCACCAACTCCACATTCACAGGCAACTTCAGCGCCACAGCCGTTTTCAGATAGCCCTCAATGCAAAGGCTCTAGACGCAAAATATTGGTGTGAGAGCTAATTCAATCAAGGAAACACTGCATGTTGGTGAAGGGCATATTGAAGAAGGATCAGCCGAATGGTTCTTGTGGGAGAGCAACTCCATTTGGCTCCCTAACTTCACACACCATCAGGCTTCCAAGCAGCTCTCAAGGAAACTCAGTTTTCACACTTTTCTGTTTAGTGCCCTTGAGTGCATTATCTAGGAATGAACCTGGTAGAGCATCCCACACAAACGAATGCTCCACATGCGGGTTTCACATGCCACCAACTCCACATTCACAGGCAACTTCAGCGCCACAGCCGTTTTCAGATAGCCCTCAATGCAAAGGCTCTAGACGCAAATATTGGTGTGAGAGCTAATTCAATCAAGGAAACACTGCATGTTTGGTGAAGGGCATATTGAAGAAGGATCAGCCGAGTGGTTCTTGTGGGAGAGCAACTCCATTTGGCTCCCTAACTTCACACACCATCAGACTTCCAAGCAGCTCTCAAGGAAACTCAGTTTTCACACTTTTCTGTTTAGTGCCCTTTGAGTGCATTATCTAGGAATGAACCTGGTAGAGCATCCCACACAAACGAATGCTCCACATGCGGGTTTCACATGCCACCAACTCCACATTCACAGGCAACTTCAGCGCCACAGCCGTTTTCAGATAGCCCTCAATGCAAAGGCTCTAGACGCAAATATTGGTGTGAGAGCTAATTCAATCAAGGAAACACTGCATGTTGGTGAAGGGCATATTGAAGAAGGATCAGCCGAGTGGTTCTTGTGGGAGAACAACTCCATTTGGCTCCCTAACTTCACACACCATCAGGCTTCCAAGCAGCTCTCAAGGAAACTCAGTTTTCACACTCTATGCTTAGTGCCCTTTGTATGGCTAGGACTAAAATGAACCTGGTAGAGCATCCCACACAAACGAATGCTCCACCTGCGGGTTTCACATGCCACCAACTCCACATTCACAGGCAACTTCAGCGCCACAGCCGTTTTCAGATAGCCCTCAATGCAAAGGCTCTAGACGCAAATATTGGTGTGAGAGCTAATTCAATCAAGGAAACACTGCATGTTGGTGAAGGGCATATTGAAGAAGGATCAGCCGAGTGGTTCTTGTGGGAGAACAACTCCATTTGGCTCATTAACTTCACACACCATCAGGTTTCAAGCAGCTCTCAAGGAAACTCAGTTTTCACACTCTATGCTTAGTGCCCTTTGAGTGCCTAGGACTGAAATGAAGCTTGGTGAGCATCCCACACAAACAAATGCTCCACATGCGGGTTTCACATGCCACCAACTCCACATTCACAGGCAACTTCAGCGCCACAGCCGTTTTCAGATAGCCCTCAATGCAAAGGCTCTAGACGCAAATATTGGTGTGAGAGCTAATTCAATCAAGGAAACACTGCATGTTGGTGAAGGGCATATTGAAGAAGGATCAGCCGAGTGGTTCTTGTGGGAGAACAACTCCATTTGGCTCACTAACTTCACACACCATCAGGCTTCCAAGCAGCTCTCAAGGAAACTCAGTTTTCACACTCTATGCTTAGTGCCCTTTGAGTGCCTAGGACTGAAATGAAGCTCGAGAGCATCCCACACAAACGAATGCTCCACATGCGGGTTTCACATGCCACCAACTCCACATTCACAGGCAACTTCAGCGCCACAGCCGTTTTCAGATAGCCCTCAATGCAAAGGCTCTAGACGCAAATATTGGTGTGAGAGCTAATTCAATCAAGGAAACACTGCATGTTGGTGAAGGGCATATTGAAGAAGGATCAGCCGAGTGGTTCTTGTGGGAGAACAACTCCATTTGGCTCACTAACTTCACACACCATCAGGCTTCCAAGCAGCTCTCAAGGAAACTCAGTTTTCACACTCTATGCTTAGTGCCCTTTGAGTGCATTATCTAGGAATGAACCTGGTAGATCATCAAACACAAACGAATGCTCCACATGCGGGTTTCACATGCCACCAACTCCACATTCACAGGCAACTTCAGCGCCACAGCCGTTTTCAGATAGTCCTCAATGCAAAGGCTCTAGACGCAAATATTGGTGTGAGAGCTAATTCAATCAAGGAAACACTGCATGTTGGTGAAGGGCATATTGAAGAAGGATCAGCCGAGTGGTTCTTGTGGGAGAACAACTCCATTTGGCTCACTAACTTCACACACCATCAGGCTTCCAAGCAGCTCTCAAGAAAACTCAGATTTCACACTCTATGCTTAGTGCCCTTTGTATGGCTAGGACTAAAATGAACCTGGTAGAGCATCCCACACAAACGAATGTTCCACATGCGGGTTTCACATGCCACCAACTCCACATTCACAGGCAACTTCAGCGCCACAGCCGTTTTCAGATAGCCCTCAATGCAAAGGCTCTAGACGCAAATATTGGTGTGAGAGCTAATTCAATCAAGGAAACACTGCATGTTGGTGAAGGGCATATTGAAGAAGGATCAGCCGAGTGGTTCTTGTGGGAGAACAACTCCATTTGGCTCACTAACTTCACACACCATCAGGCTTCCAAGCAGCTCTCAAGAAAACTCAGTTTTCACACTCTATGTTTAGTGCCCTTTGAGTGCATTATCTAGGAATGAACCTGGTAGAGCATCCCACACAAACGAATGCTCCACATGCGGGTTTCACATGCCACCAACTCCACATTCACAGGCAACTTCAGCGCCACAGCCGTTTTCAGATAGCCCTCAATGCAAAGGCTCTAGACGCAAATATTGGTGTGAGAGCTAATTCAATCAAGGAAACACTGCATGTTGGTGAAGGGCATATTGAAGAAGGATCAGCCGAGTGGTTCTTGTGGGAGAACAACTCCATTTGGCTCACTAACTTCACACACCATCAGGCTTCCAAGCAGCTCTCAAGGAAACTCAGTTTTCACACTCTATGCTTAGTGCCCTTTGAGTGCATTATCTAGGAATGAACCTGGTAGAGCATCCCACACAAACGAATGCTCCACATGCGGGTTTCACATGCCACCAACTCCACATTCACAGGCAACTTCAGCGCCACAGCCGTTTTCAGTTAGCCCTCAATGCAAAGGCTCTAGACGCAAATATTGGTGTGAGAGCTAATTCAATCAAGGAAACACTGCATGTTGGTGAAGGGCATATTGAAGAAGGATCAGCCGAGTGGTTCTTGTGGGAGAACAACTCCATTTGGCTCCCTAACTTCACACACCATCAGGCTTCCAAGCAGCTCTCAAGGAAACTCAGTTTTCACACTCTATGCTTAGTGCCCTTTGTATGGCTAGGACTGAAATGAACCTGGTAGAGCATCCCACACAAACGAATGCTCCACATGCGGGTTTCACATGCCACCAACTCCACATTCACAGGCAACTTCAGCGCCACAGCCGTTTTCAGATAGCCCTCAATGCAAAGGCTCTAGACGCAAATATTGGTGTGAGAGCTAATTCAATCAAGGAAACACTGCATGTTGGTGAAGGGCATATTGAAGAAGGATCAGCCGAGTGGTTCTTGTGGGAGAACAACTCCATTTGGCTCACTAACTTCACACACCATCAGGCTTCCAAGCAGCTCTCAAGGAAACTCAGTTTTCACACTCTATGCTTAGTGCCCTTTGAGTGCATTATCTAGGAATGAACCTGGTAGATCATCCCACACAAACGAATGCTCCACATGCGGGTTTCACATGCCACCAACTCCACATTCACAGGCAACTTCAGCGCCACAGCCGTTTTCAGATAGCCCTCAATGCAAAGGCTCTAGACGCAAATATTGGTGTGAGAGCTAATTCAATCAAGGAAACACTGCATGTTGGTGAAGGGCATATTGAAGAAGGATCAGCCGAGTGGTTCTTGTGGGAGAACAACTCCATTTGGCTCACTAACTTCACACACCATCAGGCTTCCAAGCAGCTCTCAAGAAAACTCAGTTTTCACACTCTATGCTTAGTGCCCTTTGAGTGCATTATCTACGAATGAACCTGGTAGAGCATCCCACACAAACGAATGTTCCACATGCGGGTTTCACATGCCACCAACTCCACATTCACAGGCAACTTCAGCGCCACAGCCGTTTTCAGATAGCCCTCAATGCAAAGGCTCTAGACGCAAATATTGGTGTGAGAGCTAATTCAATCAAGGAAACACTGCATGTTGGTGAAGGGCATATTGAAGAAGGATCAGCCGAGTGGTTCTTGTGGGAGAACAACTCCATTTGGCTCACTAACTTCACACACCATCAGGCTTCCAAGCAGCTCTCAAGGAAACTCAGTTTTCACACTCTATGCTTAGTGCCCTTTGTATGGCTAGGACTGAAATGAACCTGGTAGAGCATCCCACACAAACGAATGCTCCACATGCGGGTTTCACATGCCACCAACTCCACATTCACAGGCAACTTCAGCGCCACAGCCGTTTTCAGATAGCCCTCAATGCAAAGGCTCTAGACGCAAATATTGGTGTGAGAGCTAATTCAATCAAGGAAACACTGCATGTTGGTGAAGGGCATATTGAAGAAGGAACAGCCGAATGGTTCTTGTGGGAGAGCAACTCCATTTGGCTCACTAACTTCACACACCATCAGGCTTCCAAGCAGCTCTCAAGGAAACTCAGTTTTCACACTTTTCTGTTTAGTGCCCTTTGAGTGCATTATCTAGGAATGAACCTGGTAGAGCATCCCACACAAACGAATGCTCCACATGCGGGTTTCACATGCCACCAACTCCACATTCACAGGCAACTTCAGCGCCACAGCCGTTTTCAGATAGCCCTCAATGCAAAGGCTCTAGACGCAAATATTGGTGTGAGAGCTAATTCAATCAAGGAAACACTGCATGTTGGTGAAGGGCATATTGAAGAAGGATCAGCCGAGTGGTTCTTGTGGGAGAGCAACTCCATTTGGCTCCCTAACTTCACACACCATCAGACTTCCAAGCAGCTCTCAAGGAAACTCAGTTTTCACACTTTTCTGTTTAGTGCCCTTTGAGTGCATTATCTAGGAATGAACCTGGTAGAGCATCCCACACAAACGAATGCTCCACATGCGGGTTTCACATGCCACCAACTCCACATTCACAGGCAACTTCAGCGCCACAGCCGTTTTCAGATAGCCCTCAATGCAAAGGCTCTAGACGCAAATATTGGTGTGAGAGCTAATTCAATCAAGGAAACACTGCATGTTGGTGAAGGGCATATTGAAGAAGGATCAGCCGAGTGGTTCTTGTGGGAGAACAACTCCATTTGGCTCACTAACTTCACACACCATCAGGCTTCCAAGCAGCTCTCAAGGAAACTCAGTTTTCACACTCTATGCTTAGTGCCCTTTGTATGGCTAGGACTAAAATGAACCTGGTAGAGCATCCCACACAAACGAATGCTCCACCTGCGGGTTTCACATGCCACCAACTCCACATTCACAGGCAACTTCAGCGCCACAGCCGTTTTCAGATAGCCCTCAATGCAAAGGCTCTAGACGCAAATATTGGTGTGAGAGCTAATTCAATCAAGGAAACACTGCATGTTGGTGAAGGGCATATTGAAGAAGGATCAGCCGAGTGGTTCTTGTGGGAGAACAACTCCATTTGGCTCACTAACTTCACACACCATCAGGTTTCCAAGCAGCTCTCAAGGAAACTCAGTTTTCACACTCTATGCTTAGTGCCCTTTGAGTGCCTAGGACTGAAATGAAGCTTGGTGAGCATCCCACACAAACAAATGCTCCACATGCGGGTTTCACATGCCACCAACTCCACATTCACAGGCAACTTCAGCGCCACAGCCGTTTTCAGATAGCCCTCAATGCAAAGGCTCTAGACGCAAATATTGGTGTGAGAGCTAATTCAATCAAGGAAACACTGCATGTTGGTGAAGGGCATATTGAAGAAGGATCAGCCGAGTGGTTCTTGTGGGAGAACAACTCCATTTGGCTCACTAACTTCACACACCATCAGGCTTCCAAGCAGCTCTCAAGGAAACTCAGTTTTCACACTCTATGCTTAGTGCCCTTTGAGTGCCTAGGACTGAAATGAAGCTCGAGAGCATCCCACACAAACGAATGCTCCACATGCGGGTTTCACATGCCACCAACTCCACATTCACAGGCAACTTCAGCGCCACAGCCGTTTTCAGATAGCCCTCAATGCAAAGGCTCTAGACGCAAATATTGGTGTGAGAGCTAATTCAATCAAGGAAACACTGCATGTTGGTGAAGGGCATATTGAAGAAGGATCAGCCGAGTGGTTCTTGTGGGAGAACAACTCCATTTGGCTCACTAACTTCACACACCATCAGGCTTCCAAGCAGCTCTCAAGGAAACTCAGTTTTCACACTCTATGCTTAGTGCCCTTTGAGTGCATTATCTAGGAATGAACCTGGTAGATCATCAAACACAAACGAATGCTCCACATGCGGGTTTCACATGCCACCAACTCCACATTCACAGGCAACTTCAGCGCCACAGCCGTTTTCAGATAGTCCTCAATGCAAAGGCTCTAGACGCAAATATTGGTGTGAGAGCTAATTCAATCAAGGAAACACTGCATGTTGGTGAAGGGCATATTGAAGAAGGATCAGCCGAGTGGTTCTTGTGGGAGAACAACTCCATTTGGCTCACTAACTTCACACACCATCAGGCTTCCAAGCAGCTCTCAAGAAAACTCAGATTTCACACTCTATGCTTAGTGCCCTTTGTATGGCTAGGACTAAAATGAACCTGGTAGAGCATCCCACACAAACGAATGTTCCACATGCGGGTTTCACATGCCACCAACTCCACATTCACAGGCAACTTCAGCGCCACAGCCGTTTTCAGATAGCCCTCAATGCAAAGGCTCTAGACGCAAATATTGGTGTGAGAGCTAATTCAATCAAGGAAACACTGCATGTTGGTGAAGGGCATATTGAAGAAGGATCAGCCGAGTGGTTCTTGTGGGAGAACAACTCCATTTGGCTCACTAACTTCACACACCATCAGGCTTCCAAGCAGCTCTCAAGAAAACTCAGTTTTCACACTCTATGTTTAGTGCCCTTTGAGTGCATTATCTACGAATGAACCTGGTAGAGCATCCCACACAAACGAATGCTCCACATGCGGGTTTCACATGCCACCAACTCCACATTCACAGGCAACTTCAGCGCCACAGCCGTTTTCAGATAGCCCTCAATGCAAAGGCTCTAGACGCAAATATTGGTGTGAGAGCTAATTCAATCAAGGAAACACTGCATGTTGGTGAAGGGCATATTGAAGAAGGATCAGCCGAGTGGTTCTTGTGGGAGAACAACTCCATTTGGCTCACTAACTTCACACACCATCAGGCTTCCAAGCAGCTCTCAAGGAAACTCAGTTTTCACACTCTATGCTTAGTGCCCTTTGAGTGCATTATCTAGGAATGAACCTGGTAGAGCATCCCACACAAACGAATGCTCCACATGCGGGTTTCACATGCCACCAACTCCACATTCACAGGCAACTTCAGCGCCACAGCCGTTTTCAGTTAGCCCTCAATGCAAAGGCTCTAGACGCAAATATTGGTGTGAGAGCTAATTCAATCAAGGAAACACTGCATGTTGGTGAAGGGCATATTGAAGAAGGATCAGCCGAGTGGTTCTTGTGGGAGAACAACTCCATTTGGCTCCCTAACTTCACACACCATCAGGCTTCCAAGCAGCTCTCAAGGAAACTCAGTTTTCACACTCTATGCTTAGTGCCCTTTGTATGGCTAGGACTGAAATGAACCTGGTAGAGCATCCCACACAAACGAATGCTCCACATGCGGGTTTCACATGCCACCAACTCCACATTCACAGGCAACTTCAGCGCCACAGCCGTTTTCAGATAGCCCTCAATGCAAAGGCTCTAGACGCAAATATTGGTGTGAGAGCTAATTCAATCAAGGAAACACTGCATGTTGGTGAAGGGCATATTGAAGAAGGATCAGCCGAGTGGTTCTTGTGGGAGAGCAACTCCATTTGGCTCACTAACTTCACACACCATCAGGCTTCCAAGCAGCTCTCAAGGAAACTCAGTTTTCACACTTTTCTGTTTAGTGCCCTTTGAGTGCATTATCTAGGAATGAACCTGGTAGATCATCAAACACAAACGAATGCTCCACATGCGGGTTTCACATGCCACCAACTCCACATTCACAGGCAACTTCAGCGCCACAGCCGTTTTCAGATAGCCCTCAATGCAAAGGCTCTAGACGCAAATATTGGTGTGAGAGCTAATTCAATCAAGGAAACACTGCATGTTGGTGAAGGGCATATTGAAGAAGGATCAGCCGAGTGGTTCTTGTGGGAGAGCAACTCCATTTGGCTCCCTAACTTCACACACCATCAGGCTTCCAAGCAGCTCTCAAGGAAACTCAGTTTTCACACTCTATGTTTAGTGCCCTTTGAGTGCATTATCTAGGAATGAACCTGGTAGAGCATCCCACACAAACGAATGCTCCACATGCGGGTTTCACATGCCACCAACTCCACATTCACAGGCAACTTCAGCGCCACAGCCGTTTTCAGATAGCCCTCAATGCAAAGGCTCTAGACGCAAATATTGGTGTGAGAGCTAATTCAATCAAGGAAACACTGCATGTTGGTGAAGGGCATATTGAAGAAGGATCAGCCGAGTGGTTCTTGTGGGAGAACAACTCCATTTGGCTCACTAACTTCACACACCATCAGGCTTCCAAGCAGCTCTCAAGGAAACTCAGTTTTCACACTCTATGCTTAGTGCCCTTTGAGTGCATTATCTAGGAATGAACCTGGTAGATCATCAAACACAAACGAATGCTCCACATGCGGGTTTCACATGCCACCAACTCCACATTCACAGGCAACTTCAGCGCCACAGCCGTTTTCAGATAGTCCTCAATGCAAAGGCTCTAGACGCAAATATTGGTGTGAGAGCTAATTCAATCAAGGAAACACTGCATGTTGGTGAAGGGCATATTGAAGAAGGATCAGCCGAGTGGTTCTTGTGGGAGAACAACTCCATTTGGCTCACTAACTTCACACACCATCAGGCTTCCAAGCAGCTCTCAAGAAAACTCAGATTTCACACTCTATGCTTAGTGCCCTTTGTATGGCTAGGACTAAAATGAACATGGTAGAGCATCCCACACAAACGAATGTTCCACATGCGGGTTTCACATGCCACCAACTCCACATTCACAGGCAACTTCAGCGCCACAGCCGTTTTCAGATAGCCCTCAATGCAAAGGCTCTAGACGCAAATATTGGTGTGAGAGCTAATTCAATCAAGGAAACACTGCATGTGGGTGAAGGGCATATTGAAGAAGGATCAGCCGAGTGGTTCTTGTGGGAGAACAACTCCATTTGGCTCACTAACTTCACACACCATCAGGCTTCCAAGCAGCTCTCAAGAAAACTCAGTTTTCACACTCTATGTTTAGTGCCCTTTGAGTGCATTATCTACGAATGAACCTGGTAGAGCATCCCACACAAACGAATGCTCCACATGCGGGTTTCACATGCCACCAACTCCACATTCACAGGCAACTTCAGCGCCACAGCCGTTTTCAGATAGCCCTCAATGCAAAGGCTCTAGACGCAAATATTGGTGTGAGAGCTAATTCAATCAAGGAAACACTGCATGTTGGTGAAGGGCATATTGAAGAAGGATCAGCCGAGTGGTTCTTGTGGGAGAACAACTCCATTTGGCTCCCTAACTTCACACACCATCAGGCTTCCAAGCAGCTCTCAAGGAAACTCAGTTTTCACACTTTTCTGTTTAGTGCCCTTTGAGTGCATTATCTAGGAATGAACCTGGTAGAGCATCCCACACAAACGAATGCTCCACATGCGGGTTTCACATGCCACCAACTCCACATTCACAGGCAACTTCAGCGCCACAGCCGTTTTCAGTTAGCCCTCAATGCAAAGGCTCTAGACGCAAATATTGGTGTGAGAGCTAATTCAATCAAGGAAACACTGCATGTTGGTGAAGGGCATATTGAAGAAGGATCAGCCGAGTGGTTCTTGTGGGAGAACAACTCCATTTGGCTCCCTAACTTCACACACAATCAGGCTTCCAAGCAGCTCTCAAGGAAACTCAGTTTTCACACTCTATGCTTAGTGCCCTTTGTATGGCTAGGACTGAAATGAACCTGGTAGAGCATCCCACACAAACGAATGCTCCACATGCGGGTTTCACATGCCACCAACTCCACATTCACAGGCAACTTCAGCGCCACAGCCGTTTTCAGATAGCCCTCAATGCAAAGGCTCTAGACGCAAATATTGGTGTGAGAGCTAATTCAATCAAGGAAACACTGCATGTTGGTGAAGGGCATATTGAAGAAGGATCAGCCGAGTGGTTCTTGTGGGAGAGCAACTCCATTTGGCTCCCTAACTTCACACACCATCAGGCTTCCAAGCAGCTCTCAAGGAAACTCAGTTTTCACACTTTTCTGTTTAGTGCCCTTTGAGTGCATTATCTAGGAATGAACCTGGTAGAGCATCCCACACAAACGAATGCTCCACATGCGGGTTTCACATGCCACCAACTCCACATTCACAGGCAACTTCAGCGCCACAGCCGTTTTCAGATAGCCCTCAATGCAAAGGCTCTAGACGCAAATATTGGTGTGAGAGCTAATTCAATCAAGGAAACACTGCATGTTGGTGAAGGGCATATTGAAGAAGGATCAGCCGAGTGGTTCTTGTGGGAGAACAACTCCATTTGGCTCACTAACTTCACACACCATCAGGCTTCCAAGCAGCTCTCAAGGAAACTCAGTTTTCACACTCTATGCTTAGTGCCCTTTGTATGGCTAGGACTAAAATGAACCTGGTAGAGCATCCCACACAAACGAATGCTCCACATGCGGGTTTCACATGCCACCAACTCCACATTCACAGGCAACTTCAGCGCCACAGCCGTTTTCAGATAGCCCTCAATGCAAAGGCTCTAGACGCAAATATTGGTGTGAGAGCTAATTCAATCAAGGAAACACTGCATGTTGGTGAAGGGCATATTGAAGAAGGATCAGCCGAGTGGTTCTTGTGGGAGAACAACTCCATTTGGCTCATTAACTTCACACACCATCAGGCTTCCAAGCAGCTCTCAAGGAAACTCAGTTTTCACACTCTATGCTTAGTGCCCTTTGAGTGCCTAGGACTGAAATGAAGCTTGGTGAGCATCCCACACAAACAAATGCTCCACATGCGGGTTTCACATGCCACCAACTCCACATTCACAGGCAACTTCAGCGCCACAGCCGTTTTCAGATAGCCCTCAATGCAAAGGCTCTAGACGCAAATATTGGTGTGAGAGCTAATTCAATCAAGGAAACACTGCATGTTGGTGAAGGGCATATTGAAGAAGGATCAGCCGAGTGGTTCTTGTGGGAGAACAACTCCATTTGGCTCACTAACTTCACACACCATCAGGCTTCCAAGCAGCTCTCAAGGAAACTCAGTTTTCACACTCTATGCTTAGTGCCCTTTGTATGGCTAGGACTGAAATGAACCTGGTAGAGCATCCCACACAAACGAATGCTCCACATGCGGGTTTCACATGCCACCAACTCCACATTCACAGGCAACTTCAGCGCCACAGCCGTTTTCAGATAGCCCTCAATGCAAAGGCTCTAGACGCAAATATTGGTGTGAGAGCTAATTCAATCAAGGAAACACTGCATGTTGGTGAAGGGCATATTGAAGAAGGATCAGCCGAGTGGTTCTTGTGGGAGAACAACTCCATTTGGCTCCCTAACTTCACACACCATCAGGCTTCCAAGCAGCTCTCAAGGAAACTCAGTTTTCACACTCTATGCTTAGTGCCCTTTGAGTGCATTATCTAGGAATGAACCTGGTAGAGCATCCCACACAAACGAATGCTCCACATGCGGGTTTCACATGCCACCAACTCCACATTCACAGGCAACTTCAGCGCCACAGCCGTTTTCAGTTAGCCCTCAATGCAAAGGCTCTAGACGCAAATATTGGTGTGAGAGCTAATTCAATCAAGGAAACACTGCATGTTGGTGAAGGGCATATTGAAGAAGGATCAGCCGAGTGGTTCTTGTGGGAGAACAACTCCATTTGGCTCACTAACTTCACACACCATCAGGCTTCCAAGCAGCTCTCAAGGAAACTCAGTTTTCACACTCTATGCTTAGTGCCCTTTGTATGGCTAGGACTGAAATGAACCTGGTAGAGCATCCCACACAAACGAATGCTCCACATGCGGGTTTCACATGCCACCAACTCCACATTCACAGGCAACTTCAGCGCCACAGCCGTTTTCAGATAGCCCTCAATGCAAAGGCTCTAGACGCAAATATTGGTGTGAGAGCTAATTCAATCAAGGAAACACTGCATGTTGGTGAAGGGCATATTGAAGAAGGATCAGCCGAGTGGTTCTTGTGGGAGAGCAACTCCATTTGGCTCCCTAACTTCACACACCATCAGGCTTCCAAGCAGCTCTCAAGGAAACTCAGTTTTCACACTTTTCTGTTTAGTGCCCTTTGAGTGCATTATCTAGGAATGAACCTGGTAGAGCATCCCACACAAACGAATGCTCCACATGCGGGTTTCACATGCCACCAACTCCACATTCACAGGCAACTTCAGCGCCACAGCCGTTTTCAGATAGCCCTCAATGCAAAGGCTCTAGACGCAAATATTGGTGTGAGAGCTAATTCAATCAAGGAAACACTGCATGTTGGTGAAGGGCATATTGAAGAAGGATCAGCCGAGTGGTTCTTGTGGGAGAACAACTCCATTTGGCTCACTAACTTCACACACCATCAGGCTTCCAAGCAGCTCTCAAGGAAACTCAGTTTTCACACTCTATGCTTAGTGCCCTTTGAGTGCATTATCTAGGAATGAACCTGGTAGAGCATCCCACACAAACGAATGCTCCACATGCGGGTTTCACATGCCACCAACTCCACATTCACAGGCAACTTCAGCGCCACAGCCGTTTTCAGATAGCCCTCAATGCAAAGGCTCTAGACGCAAATATTGGTGTGAGAGCTAATTCAATCAAGGAAACACTGCATGTTGGTGAAGGGCATATTGAAGAAGGATCAGCCGAGTGGTTCTTGTGGGAGAACAACTCCATTTGGCTCACTAACTTCACACACCATCAGGCTTCCAAGCAGCTCTCAAGGAAACTCAGTTTTCACACTCTATGCTTAGTGCCCTTTGAGTGCATTATCTAGGAATGAACCTGGTAGATCATCAAACACAAACGAATGCTCCACATGCGGGTTTCACATGCCACCAACTCCACATTCACAGGCAACTTCAGCGCCACAGCCGTTTTCAGATAGTCCTCAATGCAAAGGCTCTAGACGCAAATATTGGTGTGAGAGCTAATTCAATCAAGGAAACACTGCATGTTGGTGAAGGGCATATTGAAGAACGATCAGCCGAGTGGTTCTTGTGGGAGAACAACTCCATTTGGCTCACTAACTTCACACACCATCAGGCTTCCAAGCAGCTCTCAAGAAAACTCAGTTTTCACACTCTATGCTTAGTGCCCTTTGTATGGCTAGGACTAAAATGAACCTGGTAGAGCATCCCACACAAACGAATGCTCCACATGCGGGTTTCACATGCCACCAACTCCACATTCACAGGCAACTTCAGCGCCACAGCCGTTTTCAGATAGCCCTCAATGCAAAGGCTCTAGACGCAAATATTGGTGTGAGAGCTAATTCAATCAAGGAAACACTGCATGTGGGTGAAGGGCATATTGAAGAAGGATCAGCCGAGTGGTTCTTGTGGGAGAACAACTCCATTTGGCTCACTAACTTCACACACCATCAGGCTTCCAAGCAGCTCTCAAAGAAAACTCAGTTTTCACACTCTATGTTTAGTGCCCTTTGAGTGCATTATCTACGAATGAACCTGGTAGAGCATCCCACACAAACGAATGCTCCACATGCGGGTTTCACATGCCACCAACTCCACATTCACAGGCAACTTCAGCGCCACAGCCGTTTTCAGATAGCCCTCAATGCAAAGGCTCTAGACGCAAATATTGGTGTGAGAGCTAATTCAATCAAGGAAACACTGCATGTTGGTGAAGGGCATATTGAAGAAGGATCAGCCGAGTGGTTCTTGTGGGAGAACAACTCCATTTGGCTCCCTAACTTCACACACCATCAGGCTTCCAAGCAGCTCTCAAGGAAACTCAGTTTTCACACTTTTCTGTTTAGTGCCCTTTGAGTGCATTATCTAGGAATGAACCTGGTAGAGCATCCCACACAAACGAATGCTCCACATGCGGGTTTCACATGCCACCAACTCCACATTCACAGGCAACTTCAGCGCCACAGCCGTTTTCAGTTAGCCCTCAATGCAAAGGCTCTAGACGCAAATATTGGTGTGAGAGCTAATTCAATCAAGGAAACACTGCATGTTGGTGAAGGGCATAAGAAGAAGGATCAGCCGAGTGGTTCTTGTGGGAGAACAACTCCATTTGGCTCCCTAACTTCACACACAATCAGGCTTCCAAGCAGCTCTCAAGGAAACTCAGTTTTCACACTCTATGCTTAGTGCCCTTTGTATGGCTAGGACTGAAATGAACCTGGTAGAGCATCCCACACAAACGAATGCTCCACATGCGGGTTTCACATGCCACCAACTCCACATTCACAGGCAACTTCAGCGCCACAGCCGTTTTCAGATAGCCCTCAATGCAAAGGCTCTAGACGCAAATATTGGTGTGAGAGCTAATTCAATCAAGGAAACACTGCATGTTGGTGAAGGGCATATTGAAGAAGGATCAGCCGAGTGGTTCTTGTGGGAGAGCAACTCCATTTGGCTCCCTAACTTCACACACCATCAGGCTTCCAAGCAGCTCTCAAGGAAACTCAGTTTTCACACTTTTCTGTTTAGTGCCCTTTGAGTGCATTATCTAGGAATGAACCTGGTAGAGCATCCCACACAAACGAATGCTCCACTTGCGGGTTTCACATGCACCAACTCCACATTCACAGGCAACTTCAGCGCCACAGCCGTTTTCAGATAGCCCTCAATGCAAAGGCTCTAGACGCAAATATTGGTGTGAGAGCTAATTCAATCAAGGAAACACTGCATGTTGGTGAAGGGCATATTGAAGAAGGATCAGCCGAGTGGTTCTTGTGGGAGAGCAACTCCATTTGGCTCCCTAACTTCACACACCATCAGGCTTCCAAGCAGCTCTCAAGGAAACTCAGTTTTCACACTTTTCTGTTTAGTGCCCTTTGAGTGCATTATCTAGGAATGAACCTGGTAGAGCATCCCACAACAAACGAATGCTCCACATGCGGGTTTCACATGCCACCAACTCCACATTCACAGGCAACTTCAGCGCCACAGCCGTTTTCAGATAGCCCTCAATGCAAAGGCTCTAGACGCAAATATTGGTGTGAGAGCTAATTCAATCAAGGAAACACTGCATGTTGGTGAAGGGCATATTGAAGAAGGATCAGCCGAGTGGTTCTTGTGGGAGAACAACTCCATTTGGCTCACTAACTTCACACACCATCAGGCTTCCAAGCAGCTCTCAAGGAAACTCAGTTTTCACACTCTATGCTTAGTGCCCTTTGTATGGCTAGGACTAAAATGAACCTGGTAGAGCATCCCACACAAACGAATGCTCCACATGCGGGTTTCACATGCCACCAACTCCACATTCACAGGCAACTTCAGCGCCACAGCCGTTTTCAGATAGCCCTCAATGCAAAGGCTCTAGACGCAAATATTGGTGTGAGAGCTAATTCAATCAAGGAAACACTGCATGTTGGTGAAGGGCATATTGAAGAAGGATCAGCCGAGTGGTTCTTGTGGGAGAACAACTCCATTTGGCTCATTAACTTCACACACCATCAGGCTTCCAAGCAGCTCTCAAGGAAACTCAGTTTTCACACTCTATGCTTAGTGCCCTTTGAGTGCCTAGGACTGAAATGAAGATTGGTGAGCATCCCACACAAACAAATGCTCCACATGCGGGTTTCACATGCCACCAACTCCACATTCACAGGCAACTTCAGCGCCACAGCCGTTTTCAGATAGCCCTCAATGCAAAGGCTCTAGACGCAAATATTGGTGTGAGAGCTAATTCAATCAAGGAAACACTGCATGTTGGTGAAGGGCATATTGAAGAAGGATCAGCCGAGTGGTTCTTGTGGAGAACAACTCCATTTGGCTCACTAACTTCACACACCATCAGGCTTCCAAGCAGCTCTCAAGGAAACTCAGTTTTCACACTCTATGCTTAGTGCCCTTTGTATGGCTAGGACTGAAATGAACCTGGTAGAGCATCCCACACAAACGAATGCTCCACATGCGGGTTTCACATGCCACCAACTCCACATTCACAGGCAACTTCAGCGCCACAGCCGTTTTCAGATAGCCCTCAATGCAAAGGCTCTAGACGCAAATATTGGTGTGAGAGCTAATTCAATCAAGGAAACACTGCATGTTGGTGAAGGGCATATTGAAGAAGGATCAGCCGAGTGGTTCTTGTGGGAGAACAACTCCATTTGGCTCACTAACTTCACACACCATCAGGCTTCCAAGCAGCTCTCAAGGAAACTCAGTTTTCACACTCTATGCTTAGTGCCCTTTGAGTGCATTATCTAGGAATGAACCTGGTAGAGCATCCCACACAAACGAATGCTCCACATGCGGGTTTCACATGCCACCAACTCCACATTCACAGGCAACTTCAGCGCCACAGCCGTTTTCAGTTAGCCCTCAATGCAAAGGCTCTAGACGCAAATATTGGTGTGAGAGCTAATTCAATCAAGGAAACACTGCATGTTGGTGAAGGGCATATTGAAGAAGGATCAGCCGAGTGGTTCTTGTGGGAGAACAACTCCATTTGGCTCACTAACTTCACACACCATCAGGCTTCCAAGCAGCTCTCAAGGAAACTCAGTTTTCACACTCTATGCTTAGTGCCCTTTGTATGGCTAGGACTGAAATGAACCTGGTAGAGCATCCCACACAAACGAATGCTCCACATGCGGGTTTCACATGCCACCAACTCCACATTCACAGGCAACTTCAGCGCCACAGCCGTTTTCAGATAGCCCTCAATGCAAAGGCTCTAGACGCAAATATTGGTGTGAGAGCTAATTCAATCAAGGAAACACTGCATGTTGGTGAAGGGCATATTGAAGAAGGATCAGCCGAGTGGTTCTTGTGGGAGAGCAACTCCATTTGGCTCCCTAACTTCACACACCATCAGGCTTCCAAGCAGCTCTCAAGGAAACTCAGTTTTCACACTTTTCTGTTTAGTGCCCTTTGAGTGCATTATCTAGGAATGAACCTGGTAGAGCATCCCACACAAACGAATGCTCCACATGCGGGTTTCACATGCCACCAACTCCACATTCACAGGCAACTTCAGCGCCACAGCCGTTTTCAGATAGCCCTCAATGCAAAGGCTCTAGACGCAAATATTGGTGTGAGAGCTAATTCAATCAAGGAAACACTGCATGTTGGTGAAGGGCATATTGAAGAAGGATCAGCCGAGTGGTTCTTGTGGGAGAACAACTCCATTTGGCTCACTAACTTCACACACCATCAGGCTTCCAAGCAGCTCTCAAGGAAACTCAGTTTTCACACTCTATGCTTAGTGCCCTTTGAGTGCATTATCTAGGAATGAACCTGGTAGAGCATCCCACACAAACGAATGCTCCACATGCGGGTTTCACATGCCACCAACTCCACATTCACAGGCAACTTCAGCGCCACAGCCGTTTTCAGTTAGCCCTCAATGCAAAGGCTCTAGACGCAAATATTGGTGTGAGAGCTAATTCAATCAAGGAAACACTGCATGTTGGTGAAGGGCATATTGAAGAAGGATCAGCCGAGTGGTTCTTGTGGGAGAACAACTCCATTTGGCTCACTAACTTCACACACCATCAGGCTTCCAAGCAGCTCTCAAGGAAACTCAGTTTTCACACTCTATGCTTAGTGCCCTTTGTATGGCTAGGACTGAAATGAACCTGGTAGAGCATCCCACACAAACGAATGCTCCACATGCGGGTTTCACATGCCACCAACTCCACATTCACAGGCAACTTCAGCGCCACAGCCGTTTTCAGATAGCCCTCAATGCAAAGGCTCTAGACGCAAATATTGGTGTGAGAGCTAATTCAATCAAGGAAACACTGCATGTTGGTGAAGGGCATATTGAAGAAGGATCAGCCGAGTGGTTCTTGTGGGAGAGCAACTCCATTTGGCTCCCTAACTTCACACACCATCAGGCTTCCAAGCAGCTCTCAAGGAAACTCAGTTTTCACACTTTTCTGTTTAATGCCCTTTGAGTGCATTATCTAGGAATGAACCTGGTAGAGCATCCCACACAAACGAATGCTCCACATGCGGGTTTCACATGCCACCAACTCCACATTCACAGGCAACTTCAGCGCCACAGCCGTTTTCAGATAGCCCTCAATGCAAAGGCTCTAGACGCAAATATTGGTGTGAGAGCTAATTCAATCAAGGAAACACTGCATGTTGGTGAAGGGCATATTGAAGAAGGATCAGCCGAGTGGTTCTTGTGGGAGAGCAACTCCATTTGGCTCCCTAACTTCACACACCATCAGGCTTCCAAGCAGCTCTCAAGGAAACTCAGTTTTCACACTTTTCTGTTTAGTGCCCTTTGAGTGCATTATCTAGGAATGAACCTGGTAGAGCATCCCACACAAACGAATGCTCCACATGCGGGTTTCACATGCCACCAACTCCACATTCACAGGCAACTTCAGCGCCACAGCCGTTTTCAGATAGCCCTCAATGCAAAGGCGCTAGACGCAAATATTGGTGTGAGAGCTAATTCAATCAAGGAAACACTGCATGTTGGTGAAGGGCATATTGAAGAAGGATCAGCCGAGTGGTTCTTGTGGGAGAACAACTCCATTTGGCTCACTAACTTCACACACCATCAGGCTTCCAAGCAGCTCTCAAGGAAACTCAGTTTTCACACTCTATGCTTAGTGCCCTTTGAGTGCATTATCTAGGAATGAACCTGGTAGAGCATCCCACACAAACGAATGCTCCACATGCGGGTTTCACATGCCACCAACTCCACATTCACAGGCAACTTCAGCGCCACAGCCGTTTTCAGATAGCCCTCAATGCAAAGGCTCTAGACGCAAATATTGGTGTGAGAGCTAATTCAATCAAGGAAACACTGCATGTTGGTGAAGGGCATATTGAAGAAGGATCAGCCGAGTGGTTCTTGTGGGAGAGCAACTCCATTTGGCTCCCTAACTTCACACACCATCAGGCTTCCAAGCAGCTCTCAAGGAAACTCAGTTTTCACACTCTATGCTTAGTGCCCTTTGAGTGCCTAGGACTGAAATGAACCTGGTAGAGCATCCCACATAAACGAATGCTCCACATGCGGGTTTCACATGCTACCAACTCCACATTCTCAGGCAACTTCAGCGCCACAGCCGTTTTCAGATAGCCCTCAATGCAAAGGCTCTAGACGCAAATATTGGTGTGAGAGCTAATTCAATCAAGGAAACACTGCATGTTGGTGAAGGGCATATTGAAGAAGGATCAGCCGAGTGGTTCTTGTAGGAGAACAACTCCATTTGGCTCACTAACTTCACACACCATCAGGCTTCCAAGCAGCTCTCAAGGAAACTCAGTTTTCACACTCTATGCTTAGTGCCCTTTGAGTGCATTATCTAGGAATGAACCTGGTAGAGCATCCCACACAAACGAATGCTCCACATGCGGGTTTCACATGCCACCAACTCCACATTCACAGGCAACTTCAGCGCCACAGCCGTTTTCAGATAGCCCTCAATGCAAAGGCTCTAGACGCAAATATTGGTGTGAGAGCTAATTCAATCAAGGAAACACTGCATGTTGGTGAAGGGCATATTGAAGAAGGATCAGCAGAGTGGTTCTTGTGGGAGAACAACTCCATTTGGCTCACTAACTTCACACACCATCAGGCTTCCAAGCAGCTCTCAAGGAAACTCAGTTTTCACACTCTATGCTTAGTGGTCTTTGTGTGGCTAGGACTGAAATGATGCTTGGAGAGCATCCCACACAAACGAATGCTCCACATGCGGGTTTCACATGCCACCAACTCCACATTCACAGGCAACTTCAGCGCCACAGCCGTTTTCAGATAGCCCTCAATGCAAAGGCTCTAGACGCAAATATTGGTGTGAGAGCTAATTCAATCAAGGAAACACTGCATGTTGGTGAAGGGCATATTGAAGAAGGATCAGCCGAGTGGTTCTTGTGGGAGAACAACTCCATTTGGCTCACTAACTTCACACACCATCAGGCTTCCAAGCAGCTCTCAAGGAAACTCAGTTTTCACACTCTATGCTTAGTGCCCTTTGTATGGCTAGGACTGAAATGAACCTGGTAGAGCATCCCACACAAACGAATGCTCCACATGCGGGTTTCACATGCTACCAACTCCACATTCTCAGGCAACTTCAGCGCCACAGCCGTTTTCAGATAGCCCTCAATGCAAAGGCTCTAGACGCAAATATTGGTGTGAGAGCTAATTCAATCAAGGAAACACTGCATGTTGGTGAAGGGCATATTGAAGAAGGATCAGCCGAGTGGTTCTTGTGGGAGAACAACTCCATTTGGCTCATTAACTTCACACACCATCAGGCTTCCAAGCAGCTCTCAAGGAAACTCAGTTTTCACACTCTATGCTTAGTGCCCTTTGAGTGCCTAGGACTGAAATGAAGCTTGGTGAGCATCCCACACAAACAAATGCTCCACATGCGGGTTTCACATGCCACCAACTCCACATTCACAGGCAACTTCAGCGCCACAGCCGTTTTCAGATAGCCCTCAATGCAAAGGCTCTAGACGCAAATATTGGTGTGAGAGCTAATTCAATCAAGGAAACACTGCATGTTGGTGAAGGGCATATTGAAGAAGGATCAGCCGAGTGGTTCTTGTGGGAGAACAACTCCATTTGGCTCACTAACTTCACACACCATCAGGCTTCCAAGCAGCTCTCAAGGAAACTCAGTTTTCACACTCTATGCTTAGTGCCCTTTGTATGGCTAGGACTAAAATGAACCTGGTAGAGCATCCCACACAAACGAATGTTCCACATGCGGGTTTCACATGCCACCAACTCCACATTCACAGGCAACTTCAGCGCCACAGCCGTTTTCAGATAGCCCTCAATGCAAAGGCTCTAGACGCAAATATTGGTGTGAGAGCTAATTCAATCAAGGAAACACTGCATGTTGGTGAAGGGCATATTGAAGAAGGATCAGCCGAGTGGTTCTTGTGGGAGAACAACTCCATTTGGCTCACTAACTTCACACACCATCAGGCTTCCAAGCAGCTCTCAAGAAAACTCAGTTTTCGCACTCTATGTTTAGTGCCCTTTCAGTGAATTATCTACGAATGAACCTGGTAGAGCATCCCACACAAACGAATGCTCCACATGCGGGTTTCACATGCCACCAACTCCACATTCACAGGCAACTTCAGCGCCACAGCCGTTTTCAGATAGCCCTCAATGCAAAGGCTCTAGACGCAAATATTGGTGTGAGAGCTAATTCAATCAAGGAAACACTGCATGTTGGTGAAGGGCATATTGAAGAAGGATCAGCCGAGTGGTTCTTGTGGGAGAACAACTCCATTTGGCTCACTAACTTCACACACCATCAGGCTTCCAAGCAGCTCTCAAGGAAACTCAGTTTTCACACTCTATGCTTAGTGCCCTTTGAGTGCATTATCTAGGAATGAACCTGGTAGAGCATCCCACACAAACGAATGCTCCACATGCGGGTTTCAC
Organism: Ochotona princeps; assembly: GCF_030435755.1. Classification (NCBI taxonomy): domain Eukaryota; kingdom Metazoa; phylum Chordata; class Mammalia; order Lagomorpha; family Ochotonidae; genus Ochotona; species Ochotona princeps. Next base: position 23,733 of record NW_026697745.1, read on the forward strand.
ATGCCACCAACTCCACATTCACAGGCAACTTCAGTGCCACAGCCGTTTTCAGATAGCCCTCAAAGCAAAGGCTCTAGACGCAAATATTGGTGTGAGAGCTAATTCAACCAAGGAAACACTGCATGTTGGTGAAGGGCATATTGAAGAAGGATCAGCCGAGTGGTTCTTGTGGGAGAACAACTCCATTTGGCTCACTAACTTCACACACCATCAGGCTTCCAAGCAGCTCTCAAGGAAACTCAGTTTTCACACTCTATGCTTAGTGCCCTTTGAGTGCATTATCTAGGAATGAACCTGGTAGAGCATCCCACACAAACGAATGCTCCACATGCGGGTTTCACATGCCACCAACTCCACATTCACAGGCAACTTCAGCGCCACAGCCGTTTTCAGTTAGCCCTCATTGCAAAGGCTCTAGACGCAAATATTGGTGTGAGAGCTAATTCAATCAAGGAAACACTGCATGTTGGTGAAGGGCATATTGAAGAAGGATCAGCCGAGTGGTTCTTGTGGGAGAACAACTCCATTTGGCTCACTAACTTCACACACCATCAGGCTTCCAAGCAGCTCTCAAGGAAACTCAGTTTTCACACTCTATGCTTAGTGCCCTTTGTATGGCTAGGACTGAAATGAACCTGGTAGAGCATCCCACACAAACGAATGCTCCACATGCGGGTTTCACATGCCACCAACTCCACATTCACAGGCAACTTCAGCGCCACAGCCGTTTTCAGATAGCCCTCAATGCAAAGGCTCTAGACGCAAATATTGGTGTGAGAGCTAATTCAATCAAGGAAACACTGCATGTTGGTGAAGGGCATATTGAAGAAGGATCAGCCGAGTGGTTCTTGTGGGAGAACAACTCCATTTGGCTCACTAACTTCACACACCATCAGGCTTCCAAGCAGCTCTCAAGGAAACTCAGTTTTCACACTCTATGCTTAGAGCCCTTTGTATGGCTAGGACTGAAATGAACCTGGTAGAGCATCCCACACAAACGAATGCTCCACATGCGGGTTTCACATGCCACCAACTCCACATTCACAGGCAACTTCAGCGCCACAGCCGTTTTCAGATAGCCCTCAATGCAAAGGCTCTAGACGCAAATATTGGTGTGAGAGCTAATTCAATCAAGGAAACACTGCATGTTGGTGAAGGGCATATTGAAGAAGGATCAGCCGAGTGGTTCTTGTGGGAGAACAACTCCATTTGGCTCACTAACTTCACACACCATCAGGCTTCCAAGCAGCTCTCAAGGAAACTCAGTTTTCACACTCTATGCTTAGTGCCCTTTGAGTGCATTATCTAGGAATGAACCTGGTAGAGCATCCCACACAAACGAATGCTCCACATGCGGGTTTCACATGCCACCAACTCCACATTCACAGGCAACTTCAGCGCCACAGCCGTTTTCAGATAGCCCTCAATGCAAAGGCTCTAGACGCAAATATTGGTGTGAGAGCTAATTCAATCAAGGAAACACTGCATGTTGGTGAAGGGCATATTGAAGAAGGATCAGGCGAGTGGTTCTTGTGGGAGAACAACTCCATTTGGCTCACTAACTTCACACACCATCAGGCTTCCAAGCAGCTCTCAAGGAAACTCAGTTTTCACACTCTATGCTTAGTGGTCTTTGTGTGGCTAGGACTGAAATGAAGCTTGGAGAGCATCCCACACAAACGAATGCTCCACATGCGGGTTTCACATGCCACCAACTCCACATTCACAGGCAACTTCAGCGCCACAGCCGTTTTCAGATAGCCCTCAATGCAAAGGCTCTAGACGCAAATATTGGTGTGAGAGCTAATTCAATCAAGGAAACACTGCATGTTGGTGAAGGGCATATTGAAGAAGGATCAGCAGAGTGGTTCTTGTGGGAGAACAACTCCATTTGGCTCACTAACTTCACACACCATCAGGCTTCCAAGCAGCTCTCAAGGAAACTCAGTTTTCACACTCTATGCTTAGTGCCCTTTGAGTGGCTGGGACTGAAATGATGCTTGGAGAGCATCCCACACAAACGAATGCTCCACATGCGGGTTTCACATGCCACCAACTCCACATTCACAGGCAACTTCAGCGCCACAGCCGTTTTCAGATAGCCCTCAATGCAAAGGCTCTAGACGCAAATATTGGTGTGAGAGCTAATTCAATCAAGGAAACACTGCATGTTGGTGAAGGGCATATTGAAGAAGGATCAGCCGAGTGGTTCTTGTGGGAGAACAACTCCATTTGGATCACTAACTTCACACACCATCAGGCTTCCAAGCAGCTCTCAAGGAAACTCAGTTTTCACACTCTATGCTTAGTGCCCTTTGAGTGCATTATCTAGGAATGAACCTGGTAGAGCATCCCACACAAACGAATGCTCCACATGCGGGTTTCACATGCCACCAACTCCACATTCACAGGCAACTTCAGCGCCACAGCCGTTTTCAGATAGCCCTCAATGCAAAGGCTCTAGACGCAAATATTGGTGTGAGAGCTAATTCAATCAAGGAAACACTGCATGTTGGTGAAGGGCATATTGAAGAAGGATCAGCCGAGTGGTTCTTGTGGGAGAACAACTCCATTTGGCTCACTAACTTCACACACCATCAGGCTTCCAAGCAGCTCTCAAGGAAACTCAGTTTTCACACTCTATGCTTAGTGCCCTTTGAGTGCATTATCTAGGAATGAACCTGGTAGAGCATCCCACACAAACGAATGCTCCACATGCGGGTTTCACATGCCACCAACTCCACATTCACAGGCAACTTCAGCGCCACAGCCGTTTTCAGATAGCCCTCAATGCAAAGGCTCTAGACGCAAATATTGGTGTGAGAGCTAATTCAATCAAGGAAACACTGCATGTTGGTGAAGGGCATATTGAAGAAGGATCAGCCGAGTGGTTCTTGTGGGAGAACAACTCCATTTGGCTCACTAACTTCACACACCATCAGGCTTCCAAGCAGCTCTCAAGGAAACTCAGTTTTCACACTCTATGCTTAGTGCCCTTTGAGTGCATTATCTAGGAATGAACCTGGTAGAGCATCCCACACAAACGAATGCTCCACATGCGGGTTTCACATGCCACCAACTCCACATTCACAGGCAACTTCAGCGCCACAGCCGTTTTCAGATAGCCCTCAATGCAAAGGCTCTAGACGCAAATATTGGTGTGAGAGCTAATTCAATCAAGGAAACACTGCATGTTGGTGAAGGGCATATTGAAGAAGGATCAGGCGAGTGGTTCTTGTGGGAGAACAACTCCATTTGGCTCACTAACTTCACACACCATCAGGCTTCCAAGCAGCTCTCAAGGAAACTCAGTTTTCACACTCTATGCTTAGTGGTCTTTGTGTGGCTAGGACTGAAATGAAGCTTGGAGAGCATCCCACACAAACGAATGCTCCACATGCGGGTTTCACATGCCACCAACTCCACATTCACAGGCAACTTCAGCGCCACAGCCGTTTTCAGATAGCCCTCAATGCAAAGGCTCTAGACGCAAATATTGGTGTGAGAGCTAATTCAATCAAGGAAACACTGCATGTTGGTGAAGGGCATATTGAAGAAGGATCAGCAGAGTGGTTCTTGTGGGAGAACAACTCCATTTGGCTCACTAACTTCACACACCATCAGGCTTCCAAGCAGCTCTCAAGGAAACTCAGTTTTCACACTCTATGCTTAGTGCCCTTTGAGTGGCTAGGACTGAAATGATGCTTGGAGAGCATCCCACACAAACGAATGCTCCACATGCGGGTTTCACATGCCACCAACTCCACATTCACAGGCAACTTCAGCGCCACAGCCGTTTTCAGATAGCCCTCAATGCAAAGGCTCTAGACGCAAATATTGGTGTGAGAGCTAATTCAATCAAGGAAACACTGCATGTTGGTGAAGGGCATATTGAAGAAGGATCAGCCGAGTGGTTCTTGTGGGAGAACAACTCCATTTGGCTCACTAACTTCACACAACATCAGGCTTCCAAGCAGCTCTCAAGGAAACTCAGTTTTCACACTCTATGCTTAGTGCCCTTTGAGTGCATTATCTAGGAATGAACCTGGTAGAGCATCCCACACAAACGAATGCTCCACATGCGGGTTTCACATGCCACCAACTCCACATTCACAGGCAACTTCAGCGCCACAGCCGTTTTCAGATAGCCCTCAATGCAAAGGCTCTAGACGCAAATATTGGTGTGAGAGCTAATTCAATCAAGGAAACACTGCATGTTGGTGAAGGGCATATTGAAGAAGGATCAGCCGAGTGGTTCTTGTGGGAGAACAACTCCATTTGGCTCACTAACTTCACACACCATCAGGCTTCCAAGCAGCTCTCAAGGAAACTCAGTTTTCACACTCTATGCTTAGTGCCCTTTGAGTGCATTATCTACGAATGAACCTGGTAGAGCATCCCACACAAACGAATGCTCCACATGCGGGTTTCACATGCCACCAACTCCACATTCACAGGCAACTTCAGCGCCACAGCCGTTTTCAGATAGCCCTCAATGCAAAGGCTCTAGACGCAAATATTGGTGTGAGAGCTAATTCAATCAAGGAAACACTGCATGTTGGTGAAGGGCATATTGAAGAAGGATCAGCCGAGTGGTTCTTGTGGGAGAACAACTCCATTTGGCTCACTAACTTCACACACCATCAGGCTTCCAAGCAGCTCTCAAGAAAACTCAGTTTTCACACTCTATGCTTAGTGCCCTTTGAGTGCATTATCTAGGAATGAACCTGGTAGAGCATCCCACACAAACGAATGCTCCACATGCGGGTTTCACATGCCACCAACTCCACATTCACAGGCAACTTCAGCGCCACAGCCGTTTTCAGATAGCCCTCAATGCAAAGGCTCTAGACGCAAATATTGGTGTGAGAGCTAATTCAATCAAGGAAACACTGCATGTTGGTGAAGGGCATATTGAAGAAGGATCAGGCGAGTGGTTCTTGTGGGAGAACAACTCCATTTGGCTCACTAACTTCACACACCATCAGGCTTCCAAGCAGCTCTCAAGGAAACTCAGTTTTCACACTCTATGCTTAGTGCCCTTTGAGTGCATTATCTAGGAATGAACCTGGTAGAGCATCCCACACAAACGAATGCTCCACATGCGGGTTTCACATGCCACCAACTCCACATTCACAGGCAACTTCAGCGCCACAGCCGTTTTCAGATAGCCCTCAATGCAAAGGCTCTAGACGCAAATATTGGTGTGAGAGCTAATTCAATCAAGGAAACACTGCATGTTGGTGAAGGGCATATTGAAGAAGGATCAGCCGAGTGGTTCTTGTGGGAGAACAACTCCATTTGGCTCACTAACTTCACACACCATCAGGCTTCCAAGCAGCTCTCAAGGAAACTCAGTTTTCACACTCTATGCTTAGTGCCCTTTGTATGGCTAGGACTGAAATGAACCTGGTAGAGCATCCCACACAAACGAATGCTCCACATGCGGGTTTCACATGCCACCAACTCCACATTCACAGGCAACTTCAGCGCCACAGCCGTTTTCAGATAGCCCTCAATGCAAAGGCTCTAGACGCAAATATTGGTGTGAGAGCTAATTCAATCAAGGAAACACTGCATGTTGGTGAAGGGCATATTGAAGAAGGATCAGCCGAGTGGTTCTTGTGGGAGAACAACTCCATTTGGCTCCCTAACTTCACACACCATCAGGCTTCCAAGCAGCTCTCAAGGAAACTCAGTTTTCACACTTTTCTGTTTAGTGCCCTTTGAGTGCATTATCTAGGAATGAACCTGGTAGAGCATCCCACACAAACGAATGCTCCACATGCGGGTTTCACATGCCACCAACTCCACATTCACAGGCAACTTCAGCGCCACAGCCGTTTTCAGATAGCCCTCAATGCAAAGGCTCTAGACGCAAATATTGGTGTGAGAGCTAATTCAATCAAGGAAACACTGCATGTTGGTGAAGGGCATATTGAAGAAGGATCAGCCGAGTGGTTCTTGTGGGAGAACAACTCCATTTGGCTCACTAACTTCACACACCATCAGGCTTCCAAGCAGCTCTCAAGGAAACTCAGTTTTCACACTCTATGCTTAGTGGTCTTTGTGTGGCTAGGACTGAAATGAAGCTTGGAGAGCATCCCACACAAACGAATGCTCCACATGCGGGTTTCACATGCCACCAACTCCACATTCACAGGCAACTTCAGCGCCACAGCCGTTTTCAGATAGCCCTCAATGCAAAGGCTCTAGACGCAAATATTGGTGTGAGAGCTAATTCAATCAAGGAAACACTGCATGTTGGTGAAGGGCATATTGAAGAAGGATCAGCCGAGTGGTTCTTGTGGGAGAACAACTCCATTTGGCTCACTAACTTCACACACCATCAGGCTTCCAAGCAGCTCTCAAGGAAACTCAGTTTTCACACTCTATGCTTAGTGCCCTTTGAGTGCCTAGGACTGAAACGAACCTGGTAGAGCATCCCACATAAACGAATGCTCCACATGCGGGTTTCACATGCTACCAACTCCACATTCTCAGGCAACTTCAGCGCCACAGCCGTTTTCAGATAGCCCTCAATGCAAAGGCTCTAGACGCAAATATTGGTGTGAGAGCTAATTCAATCAAGGAAACACTGCATGTTGGTGAAGGGCATATTGAAGAAGGATCAGCCGAGTGGTTCTTGTGGGAGAACAACTCCATTTGGCTCACTAACTTCACACACCATCAGGCTTCCAAGCAGCTCTCAAGGAAACTCAGTTTTCACACTCTATGCTTAGTGCCCTTTGTATGGCTAGGACTAAAATGAACCTGGTAGAGCATCCCACACAAACGAATGCTAGACATGCGGGTTTCACATGCCACCAACTCCACATTCACAGGCAACTTCAGCGCCACAGCCGTTTTCAGATAGCCCTCAATGCAAAGGCTCTAGACGCAAATATTGGTGTGAGAGCTAATTCAATCAAGGAAACACTGCATGTTGGTGAAGGGCATATTGAAGAAGGATCAGCCGAGTGGTTCTTGTGGGAGAACAACTCCATTTGGCTCACTAACTTCACACACCATCAGGCTTCCAAGCAGCTCTCAAGGAAACTCAGTTTTCACACTCTATGTTTAGTGCCCTTTGAGTGCATTATCTAGGAATGAACCTGGTAGAGCATCCCACACAAACGAATGCTCCACATGCGGGTTTCACATGCCACCAACTCCACATTCACAGGCAACTTCAGCGCCACAGCCGTTTTCAGATAGCCCTCAATGCAAAGGCTCTAGACGCAAATATTGGTGTGAGAGCTAATTCAATCAAGGAAACACTGCATGTTGGTGAAGGGCATATTGAAGAAGGATCAGCCGAGTGGTTCTTGTGGGAGAACAACTCCATTTGGCTCACTAACTTCACACACCATCAGGCTTCCAATCAGCTCTCAAGGAAACTCAGTTTTCACACTCTATGCTTAGTGCCCTTTGAGTGCATTATCTAGGAATGAACCTGGTAGAGCATCCCACACAAACGAATGCTCCACATGCGGGTTTCACATGCCACCAACTCCACATTCACAGGCAACTTCAGCGCCACAGCCGTTTTCAGATAGCCCTCAATGCAAAGGCTCTAGACGCAAATATTGGTGTGAGAGCTAATTCAATCAAGGAAACACTGCATGTTGGTGAAGGGCATATTGAAGAAGGATCAGCTGAGTGGTTCTTGTGGGAGAACAACTCCATTTGGCTCACTAACTTCACACACCATCAGGCTTCCAAGCAGCTCTCAAGGAAACTCAGTTTTCACACTCTATGCTTAGTGCCCTTTGAGTGCATTATCTAGGAATGAACCTGGTAGAGCATCCCACACAAACGAATGCTCCACATGCGGGTTTCACATGCCACCAACTCCACATTCACAGGCAACTTCAGCGCCACAGCCGTTTTCAGATAGCCCTCAATGCAAAGGCTCTAGACGCAAATATTGGTGTGAGAGCTAATTCAATCAAGGAAACACTGCATGTTGGTGAAGGGCATATTGAAGAAGGATCAGCCGAGTGGTTCTTGTGGGAGAACAACTCCATTTGGCTCCCTAACTTCACACACCATCAGGCTTCCAAGCAGCTCTCAAGGAAACTCAGTTTTCACACTCTATGCTTAGTGCCCTTTGTGTGCCTAGGACTGAAATGAAGCTTGGTCAGCATCCCACACAAACGAATACTCCACATGCGGGTTTCACATGCCACCAACTCCACATTCACA
>NW_026697746.1:0-41611 GCF_030435755.1 Ochotona princeps
TACGCTACCCCACGCACACATTTGCCATTCGCCTGGAAAAAAAAGGAAGCAGTATTACACGAACAGAAACGGCATATATATATATATATATATGTACATAAGAAGGAAGAAGAACGATAAGAAGAGTGTACGCCTGCGGAAGAGAGAAACAGCAACAGCGCTGAGATATCTAAGATCACCCGCATGAGCAGGAAAAAGAAAGAAATAACAGCACCAACAGCGAAATCACCAACAACAAAAGCAACACCAGCAACAGCCACGCCAGCAACAGCAACAGCAGTAACAGCAACAGCAGCAACAGCAGTAACAGCAACAGCAGCAACAACAGCTACAGCAACAGCAACAAGTAGCCACACGATAACAAAACATGTAGAAGAAAAACGGTAACAATACAGAAGATGCTTTAGCCAACACAATGAGGTCCCGTGCCAACAGTAGACGACTTCACAGTGTGTTACCACAAGGCATCAGGCGCAGGAGCAGCAGCAGCAGCAGGAGCACCGGCAGCAGCAGCAGGAGCACCGGCAGCAGAAGCAGTAAGGATAGAATACGAGGGTAGCGGGTATTTTCAAAACAGAAGAGAGTAGCAACTCAAGACACACCAAGTAAGAACGATATAATGACATTTGATATTTCCAGTGGAGAGAAGCAAAAATCAGGAGAGGCACAAGAAGGTGAGAGCAGCACCATTTATTCATTCAGCCTCTTATGCCCCTACATCTCCTCATATGCTTTCGCTTCGATTATATATACACACAAACAATCCCGTTCACGAGCTTATACATATGTACATATATCTATATATATAGAGAGAGAAATATATATATATATATATATATTTATATGTAGACTTGGATACAGGTATAAATATGTGCAAGTCTGAGTTGTGTGTATATGTAACCGTTCCGCGGGGTGCTTTCATGCCTTTTGAGAGATTCTATCAGTGCGACTTTCCGTTTCTCTCTTTATACCTGCTGGCACAGACTGGAAGCAGCTTCTATTGTGAAGCATGTGCAGCTAGAGGAGCAGCAGCAGTGCAGCTCCGATGAGTGTAGGGCGGGGTATCACCGAGTGGTCGTCAGCAGTCGACAGCGGCCAACATGGCCGCAGCACTATAATCAGAAGCCCGTTAGCAAGTACCCATCACACACATCTCCACACACATCAGTCAGTACCCACATATGTATATTCATATACTATCTATACACGTATACACGATAAAACATGTATATATGTGAATGGATATCCACATTCACACACACAACAGCAGCAGTCCCGATATCTGTAGAGCCTTATTACCTACTGGCCCGAAGCAATCAGCAGCAGCCCACGGGGCCCGCAGCATCAGGAGCCCGTATTATACCCACTCATCATCACACATCTCCACACACATCAATCGATACCCAAATATTATATGTATGTGCATACTCGATATATTTATATATATACATATATATATATATACGTAGACACCTCTAGTTACACATATGATAATGAGAAAGTGGCTATATATATATATATATACATACAGAATCGGATGCATATATATTATATTGTTACTGTTGACAGCTCCTTTTATTCCAAATGACGGGAAAAATGAATAAGCGGAAGCAAAGTGTCTTCTCAAATGCAGCTTCAAATAGGGTACAATCACTTTGACAGCCAGTGTTCTCCGTTTTGATCGTTAATCCTCATGGCGCTCTCTGAGCACTCAGCACACCGCCCCGCCATCCCCATATATACCCAACTTTTCATTTCTCTCCTGATGTGCCGGATACATATATATATGTGTATATATGCATATACATATGTGTATATACGTATGGACACAGCTGAATGTCCTACGCTACACTGAATAATGTCTAGGGAAATGGAGGAGGCGAGGGTCAGGTAGGCATGGGTATGCATAGCGCACGAAAAGAGCTATACAGTATCTAAGTCCTCCCACGGGTGGCAGGACGCTGTGTATCAATTTTACGAATACGTAGAGCACATCTAAATTGAAAAAAGGCGATATATTCTATTTTTCATGCTCAGTACCTTCTCCAGGTCGTGATTCACATTTTTACGTGCGTGCAGTGCTGTGTATGGCTACTCTTACCACTAGCTGCGCCCGTTCCTTTTGTTGGCGTAGCTACATCCAGTGCGTTACTGCATCTGTCTTGCTGTTGCTGTTGCTGCTGCTCCTGCTTCCCAACCACAGAGTGCAGCTGCAGCTCTTGTTCTTGCAGTTGGTGTTGCTGTTGCTGGGGGTCATGCTGCTGGTGCTGTTGTTGTTGGGGGTGAGGTTGCGGTGGTGGCAGAAGATGTTTTTGTTTCCGATTGTTGAAGAGAAAGACCAATACAGGCGTAGGAGGGAACATAGTGCAACAGTAGAGGGACGCAATGCACGAAGAAGAGGGGTGGAAGTATGAAAGATACTTGCTTTCTCTCTTGCTGCTGCTGCTCCACTCGCACTTGTAGCAGCAACAGTGCTGAAGGTAGGTCTCCCGATGAATCTAACAGCAGGAGGCACACACGTCCATACCATCTCTCAAACACATCATATAATAAGTGCAATACGCCTCACATGTACAAGCTCCACCGCTGCAACACCATATATGAGTACAGTACCCCTAAGTAAACTGTATTATATATATTGTATTGTATGTGTATATATATATATATATATGTGTATGTGATACTTTCACGCATATACTCGTATACATTTTGCTACCACGAAGACTAGAGCTATTGCAACATTAGCATTAGTAGCTGCGGCAGTATCACCAGAAGCAGCAATACCACCGCCAGCAGCAACAACAGCACAACCACCAGCAGCATTAGTAGCACGGGCAGTAGGAGGACCAGCAACGCACCAGCAGCAAAAGCAGCGATACCACCATCAGCAGCAACAGCAATAAAACCAACAGCAGCAGTAGTAGCACCAGCAACACTAGTAGAAGTACTACCATCAGCAGCAACAGCAGCAATACGACCATCAGCAGCAATAGCCACACACCAGCAGAAGAGCAAGCACCAGCAGAATCAGTAGCAGCTGCTAACACAGTCATGCCAGGAAAAGCAGCAATACCAGCACCAGCAGGGACATCAGCAAGAGCACCACCGGCAAACGCACTAGCACCAGCAGAAGTAGTAGCACCATCCCAACAGCTGCAGCACTAGCAACCCCTCCCCAACAGCAGCAGCCGTCTCACCCGCCCACCAGCGGCAGCAGACCCCCCAACAGAAGCAGCCGTAGCACCCCCCCGCCACAAGCAGCAGTCGTGACACCCCCACCCACAAGTAGCAGCCGTAAGACTCCCCCCCGCCACAAGCAGCAGCCGTAGCACCGCCCACTAGCAGCAGCAGTAGAGCCTCCACACCAACAGGAGTAGTAGTCCGACAGCACCAGAAGAGCAGCTGCAGTTCTCTGATGAGAAGAAGCAGCAGGAGCTCTACAAATTTACAGAATGACTACCCCCTCACATGAAAAACTACTCTCTTAATTATCAACACTCAGAGAAAACACCGACACGAAGGCATTGCCACAGTATGTTGTCACAAATGCTCGCCGCGATATCAGACGCATGCACTCCCACTATATATCATGGCTACATTGGCCACATAACACTCAAGTAGGTGTCCACACTGTGATCACATTTGACACACATATATATATATATATGTATACATATAAACATGTGTTTTTGAATCTACTGATATATATATATATATATATACGTACATGCACATATATTATGTATATATGTGTATACATGAATATGTAGGTAATATATTGCTAATTCTTCATGACACATAAAATACAACACACCAATGTAGTACGGGTGGTAGCGCACACTACCCCCTCTCCCACCCACCCGGAAAACGACCAGCTCTGGCTTCGGGTATTATCATACAATCAGAACACCGTGTTGAAGAACTAGCAGGAGAATCCTGATTTCCAGTATCAGTAGTCTAATATATGGATATTGGTATACATAAGACATATACATGGATGCATATAAATATATATATTTATGTACGGATGTCAGGGTGGGCGACCCGGTCCTTTTGGAATGCACATACGAAAATATATTATGCACATCACACCAGCTGCAATCCGCGGTCAGACACAGTATTACGCAGCGTCATCTTTCACATACGTACATACATGTATTTGCACATAGAGATAGACAGAGACATGCATACGTATATGTATGTATGTATGTATTTGTTGGCGCACACGCCTTCACACTATATTATGCCATGAACTGTCATGAGAGGCGCACGATGTACTGACGCCTACATACATGCATAGATACACATATATATATATATATATATGCATTGATACACAGTGTGACATATAGGGGCACAAGTGTACACCAACAGTAGCACCACCATATGTCTATATATATATATATATATCCATCTATATATATGTATAGATATACATATATATATATATATGCATTGATATACAGTGTGACATATAGGGGCACAAGCGTACACCAACAGTAGCACCACCATATGTCTATATATATATATATATATATATATCCATCTATATATATTGATATAGATATAAATATATATATATATATATGCATTGATATACAGTGTGACATATAGGGGCACAAGTGTACACCAACAGTAGCACCACCATATGTCTATATATATATCCATCTATATATATATATATATATATAGATATACATATATATATATATGCATTGATATACAGTGTGACATATAGGGGCACAAGTGTACACCAACAGTAGCAATACCTATACATACGCATATAAATATGTTATACACACTGATGTATACAGGCAGGCGTACAGACAGCGCCAAGACGTATTGATATTCTGGTTCTTATTGATACTCTGGTTCTTAGAGTACATACGATGCATAGTGAAGGCAGCCCATGCAGCTGTACTACTACCCGAGGCGTTACATAATTGTTTTTTTTGTAACTACCAAACTCTCCCCGCTCGGGCGTGTATATCATAGCGCACATGTGACTCAAAGAATCTAAATTGAAATGGAAGGTGAACTTTTAGCAGCACCCTTATTTCCAGCATCAGCACTTCTCAAATAGATATATGAGTACAAAACATATATACATATACATATAAGGATGTGCTATATATCTATCTATCCATATGTACATATATATAGAGAGAGAGAAACATTATGTAAATGTATACATAGATAAGGATGTATATGAGTAGAGAGAGAGAGAAACACTATGTATATGTATACATAGATAAGGATGTACATGAGTAGACCTAAGTGAGGGCTCAACATAAAGAAACTAGCACTAGACGACTATTAAACTTAAAAGGCAGGAGAACCGGCGGTTCAACCATAAGTGATCTACAAATAGACATATGAATACATAGTACATACATATGTATGTGTGTACGGATGTGTATTTCATATGTAGATAAATGACGGTGTGTACGACTATGTATATTTATTTGGATGCTAGAGGGAGCAATGAAAGAGTTGGTGGGTTCTATATTATAAGTAAATATATCACTTTGGAGAAAGTTATCATACCAACTGGCAGATATCAACAGCAGTAGTCGCTTTCAATAAGAAAATGCTGCATATACCAACAGTTTACGGCGTATAATATTGTGAGTACTACGCTCTTTTCTCCATGCCCCCACCCCCTCCTTCCCAATTCATGTGTATATCTGTAACCCGCCGCACTCTCACTCACCAAAACGTATCACAAGCAACTTCTTACACACACATGGCGGAAAACACCTGCTGCAGGTGGTGACGCCCTAGACGCAACACACAACAATCCCCCTTCGCACTTACAGTACATGTTCATATATACGTGAAAATGTACATATATCTATACACCTACATATATGCATATATATTTGCTTTGAATGCGTGACTACTGCATTGGGAACTCTGCCTTTCTAAGCGTGAAGGGGGTGTCCTCATCATCAGAGCTTTTCACGCACTTGTGTGAATTCGTTATTCTCACTGACCAAGGAAACATACGTACAAGACAGCGACACATATGTATGTATGCTCGAAGATATACAGGTTACACAAAACGCACTTCACCCTTCTACAGCAACACTCAACCCAAATCTGTCAGTCTATTATTCTAACTGGCAAACGAGATATTTTAATAATAAAAAGCGTACACGGATCTATGTCTGTATATAGACAATAGATATATATAATGTTTGTATATATATATATATATATATTTATGTGTATGCACGTGTGTGTACGCATGTATGTATGCAACGGAGGTGGTCCTCCCCTCCCCCTTTCCTTCCAGCAGTACTATTGTAGTCAATCGTATCACTTCAATTTTCTCGTTGACGAATGAAATATACAAAAGAGAGAAATGTTTGTATCTATTACGTATGAATGCGTGTACGTTTGTACGTATGTGTATGTATGCGTGTGCGTGTGTACGTATGTGTATGTATGCGTGTGCGTGTGTACGTATGTTTATGCATGCGTGTGCGTGTGTACGTATGTGTATGTATGCCTGTACGTGTGTATTTCTACCTATATACTACAGAGAAATATGTATACTTTTTCGCATAAGTTGGTAGTATACACACAATTCTGCCAATTCATCTTCCATCAACGCAGGAGCTAGATATACAAAATATGCATATATATACAAATAGATAGATACATATACATATATATATACATAGATACATATACATATATGTATATATATATGTCTGTATGGTACGTCCCCTTCTGCCCTCCCTCCCCTCCTCATTTTTCCAGTTGTGACGATATGATTCTTTGAATCTGCATGAAGATAATAGAGAGCTCTTCTTTATTTTCGGTTTGTATACAGACATTTAAGTATTATGGTAGAGAATTCTTCTTCACCTTCTGTTTACATATTAGACCATGTAAGCATTATGTTTGAACTCCTTCCATTTTGTTGATATGATAACTTGCAAACATCACGATAGAGAGCTCTTCTCTCCATTTTGTTTATATATTGAAATGTATGCATTATGTTTGAACTCTGCGCATTCTGCTTATATATTGGGACATGTATGCATAATGGTAGAGCCTTTTACGTTGTGTTGTTATACTGACATGCAACTATTATAAGAGAAAGGTCCCCGTTACATTTATATATTGGCTTGTAAGTATTAAAGTAGAGAGCCGTTCACTGCAATCTGTTTATATATTGACATGAAGGCATTAGGTATGGACACGAATATAATGTGTTTCCACCACAATTCCTTTTGTATTGTGAAAAAAGCTTAATATTCATAGCCGTTGAACGTTACGAGCTCTCCTCGTTTTCGGCAACGACAGTGACACACGACAAATTATTTCGCATGTGTACAAGTTTGTGGTAGTGGAGGAGACTTCATTCAGCATCATGTCGTCAAATGACGTATTGAAGTAAGTGGTGCTATTCGCTCCTAGCAATGCTGCTACAGGAGCTAAGTACGTATATGTATTTACACATATATACATTTATATACATATATATATAGAGAGAGAGAGACATATATGTGTGTATATATGGAAGGTAAGATCGATATATATATATATATATATATATATATATGTATCTGTTCATATATGTGGATGAGAGACAAATATACGTACAGTATATATACATATTTGTTTATATAGGCATATGTATATATATATATATGCATATGTACAGAATGGTCTATTTATATACTAATATATATATGGATGCATTATATATATATATATGTACTGACATATATATACATATATATATACATATATATGCGTACATATATATGAATACATGTATGTATACACATGTATGAACATGTATGTAGTGGCTCTGTATAGTTTTATTTTGATTTTGCATATTGCAAGGGTGTTTCTTTATATATACGTACAATATATACACACATTTGTTTATATAGGTATATATATATATGTACAGAACGATCTATTTATTTACATATATATATATATATGGATGCATATTATATATATTTAAATAGATGTGTACATATATATGAATATACGTATGTTTATACATGTATGTACATGTATGTAGTGGATATGTATAGTTTTTATTTTGATTTTGTATGTTGCAAGGGTGTTTTCTTGAATAGTCCAGTCTGCACTTCTTCTATTAGTCTAACATAATAGTAGCCGCTTTTCGAAAGCAGCAAGATTTATACATTGATTGCTGGTATGTTTAGTAATGATAAGCTATTTCGACAATACGTTTGTATGGATGCTGCCTCGCCTCCTTCTGTTCTTTCCCCAGCCACCCTCCCTTTCTCACGTTCCAGCTTCTCTCCAGTGCGGATGCTGCTGATATCACCTACCTTCTGAAGCCACACAGAAAAAGAAGCTCCTCTTTACTTTGATGGAAGTTTGTTGAATATTATTATCCATCCCTCCACGAGTGAGTGACATGTGCAGTACAGAAACAGAAGTCTCATATGGCAACACTGTTGATACTACGAGATGTGCTGGTAGCTGCCGCTGCTGCTGCTGTCGCTGTTGTTGCTGCTGCCAGGACGCTCTCCCTAGTACGTTCGTGTTGGCCGAAGCAACTCTTCCGAAGAAAAAGTTCATAGAAGCCGCATTCGCTGCAGTTTCATGCGTACTAGCTACTGATGCTCCTTGTGATATTGCAGGAGAAGCTAATACTTGGTGGGGAGCAACAGGAGAGAGAAGAAGCGATGGCACCATCACCACCCACACCATCGCTACCACTGGTACTACCCGTACTAGCAGCAGCGGCAGCAGCAGTAGTAGTAGCCCCAGCAGCACCAGTATTGGTGAGAGAATACGGAAGAGGTGGTATATTCGTAAGTTGCTGTCTTAGTCGTTGTACAGTATGATATAATACTGGCTCCATACTGCAATTCAGAAGCAGCCTATCCCACAGAGCGTCGGAGGAAAACTCAGATGATGGAAGAGGGAGAGAAGCAGATGAAGAAGGAGGAAAAGAAGAGATGTTGGTTTGGCTGTCCGCTAATAACGCATCAGTTATTCCCATACTTTTGTTGTTATCGCCACGTGCTTTGGCTATACCCTCAGCCTGAGCCACACCAACCGTATTACTACTACTACTACCCCCAGCAGCAGCAGCAGTACTAGATCCAGCAACGGCAGCAGCGGCAGTAGACGCAGCAGCAGGAGCTGTCAGAGCAAAAGGAAAAACAGACGAGACAGTATCCGCAGCAACGGGGTCAACACCACCAGCAGTAGCAGTAGTAGTAGGAGGACGACTATTACTACTACTACTACACGACGAGGAAAGAAGAAGAGGAGGAAATACCAGTGAGAGAAATAGTTTCACAATTCTTATAGGAAGGCGTAGAGTGAAGAGGAATAGTAATGCGGCAGTAGCGTCCGTGGAAGATATTTCGAGCACATAGACTCCGTAAAGTATCATAGGCATAGTTTTGCATGCCCTGCACCACCAGCAAACGAAGAAACAGCGTCATCGCAGCTATCATAGCAGCACTGAAAGAACGTTTGACCACCCCTTTCGAATTTGCAGGAAAGAAAAAGAACAGTCACAAACAGCATCAATAATGGCGGCATAAAACATACAACCGACTCGCCCTCGTTATTTTTTTACGAAGAAAAGAAAGAAAAACACAAACACAAACACCACCAGCATCATATAAAATATCAGCATGTACTTACTGCTGATGAATGCGTGCATGAGAAGGCTGACGCCCCCTAATACTTGTACATTCTTGCAGTGCATGCACACTCGAGTGTAGCCGGCAACTGTCGAGTGTTTGGAAGATAATTCGAGAGTAGACGCATCACATGCATCTGACCCCCGTCTCTGGCGCCCTGGCGTCTCACCCAATGACGACGGACATATCGAATATCAAAAACACTTTATGGGCATCGTACTCTCTCATGATAAAGAAATGCTTATATATATATGTATTAGGCAGACAGACAGAGAGTCACTACATCCTTCGTAAGATATGTATATATCACAGAAGTCAAATTTATCTCGTCACCAAAATTCAGAGACTCTGAAGGCCTCCTCTACACGTATGTATGTACATATATATCCTTTCTGTGGCTTTGTCTCAATATATATATATATAAATATATACATATCCAATTCTATACATATATAAATATATACATATATATACATACACATTCATATATATATATACACATACATGTACACCTATGTACATATATACACAGAGAGGGGCTGGTCATTTTATAGTGGATACACCCTTTGTGTGTGTGGCATGAGACATGAGTAGATCCTAACACACCGACGGCTCAATGAAATATAAAAGAGACTCTGCAGTCTGCACGCTTCGTATAGGCTCTAAATGAAGCGAAAGACTTCTCACCAGCATATATTACACGCTCCACGTGCCGCATGTACGTGATTTGCATAAAGAAGAACTTGTTGTTGTCGACACATATTAGATATAGTCTCCATATGCTCCTCCGTATGTGATGTAAATGAAGCGAAAGAGTTGTTACCAAATACATCATACACTCTCCATGCTTCGTGTGTAGCTTTCCTGTGAAAACAGAGACTTGTCATACATGCATCATATATATATATATATACGTAAGTATGTACAAGACGAAGAGAGACTTGTCATCATATATTACAAGCTCTACATGTTTCATATATATGTATATATGTACAGATTTATATACATAAGGGAACAGAACACGTAGAAAGACTTGTCCTCATATATTATAAGCTCTACATGCTTCATATATATGTATATATATACAGATTTATACACATAAGGGAATAGAGCATGTAGAAAGACTTGTCCTCATATATTATAAGCTCTACATGCTTCATATATATATACATAGTTATACAGAATACGAAGAAAGATTGGTCATCATATGCTATTGGGCTCTACGTGCTTCGTATATATATATGTATATATACGTATCTACAACATGGAGGTGTCCTCACAGGTATATAGATGTATGTAGGCCATTACATATATTCATGTACATATGAATAGAAGCATATCTGTCGATATAGAGTAGTGAAGCACAATTATAATAGAGCCCTTGCGTGCTTTTTGTACATACTGTGACAATCAATGTACGTCCGCCGTTATACAGTGGACCAAAAACAAGCTTTTCACGGTGCACGAAAAAGAGCGAAAGAGGAAGTAAAGAAAGGGACATCCACACTGCACAATTGGCATTGTCGTAGTAGTAGTAGTGGTAGTAGTATTATTATGACTTATAGTAGTAGTAGTGGTAGCGGTAGTGGTAGCGGTAGTGGTAGCGGTAGTGGTAGTAGTTGTATCGGAAACCGTAGTAGTAGTGGTACTCGTAGTAGTAGTAGTAGTGGTAGTGGCAGCAGGAGTAGTGGTAATATTGGTAGTCGTTGTAGTGGTAGGAGTAGTAGTGGTTTGATAACAATAATAATAATGATGGTAGTAGTGGAAATTGTAGTAGGAGGCATGGCGGCTGCACTCTTTGCAAGATCATGAGGTTCTGCAAAACGGCAATATACCATCTACATACAGACGAGACCACCATCAAGCTACATATATATATATATATATATATATGTTTATGTTTACACGTACTAATATATATATATATATATATATATATATATATGTATATACAAATACATTGACAGCATATATACGTATGTACGTATTTATGTATGCAGTGACAGCGGATACATATGTATGTATATAAGTACATATGTACGAATATACATACATATATATATATATATCGACATACTGACAGCGTATATGCATGTACGCATGATATGCATATACGTGGGAGAAAATATGTATGTATATATATATATATAGAGAGAGAGAGAGAGACAGCAGCGTATAAATAAATTCATATACACACGTAATATATATATATGTATAGTAGTGTACGTACTTACATACACACAGTTACACGGATACTAATATAGACCTACATATCAATATATATATATATATGCATATACATATATATATATTCAAATGCACACATCTAGGTACATATATACGTGAACACAGACAATCCTTATATATGAATTTATATACATATGCGCAGACACACATACACGTACACATGTATATATATATACCTATATGTGATACATAATCAAAGGCACACATATTGAAGGATAGATACGTCTATACACAGTCAGATAATACGCATATACTTACACAGAGGCATATATATATATTTATTTTTCATACATACCACCACGTATATGTACGTACGTACGTATATAATCAAGAAACAGAGAGTGGAAAAAACTACCACACAGGGTAAAGGAGAGAGAAAAAGAAGAAGAAACACAGAGAGAACGGAAGAGAAAGAGACAAAGAAAGAGCTTTCTAAGTATAGGGGAAAAGATCGTGAGACTCGTGAGCTAGACTGTGCGCTTTGTGTGCGTGCATGCGGTTGTATGTGTATATGTGTGTCTGTGTATGGGTGTATGTTGTGTGTGTGTGCGTTGAGTGGCTACATCTCCGTTGTTGCAGAGTGCCCGACTTTCTATCCCGGTTCCTGCGTCGGGTATAATTCACGAAGATGCTTTAGAGAGAGCAGAAACAGATACGAAAAGGAAGTAAAGAACCTCGGGAAAGGCAAGCTGTTTTCAAGAGAAAAGCAAACAGAGTTAAGAAAAAAGAGGGGACGATACCTTGAAGCGCTGGAAATCGACTACGCGCGAGTATTCGACGGGTAGGTCTGTTTCACGGTTCCACGTGGACGTACGAAAACTTTTGAGGCCGCGGTATTTCTGAAATCGTACACGTGCTTCTACATCCATGGGTGTGTCAACCTGTAGAGAAAAGGATAGGGGCAAGCTATTGAAAACCTTTTTGTGTCCAGAAAAATCCCAGTCAAAAAGAATATTCCGCAAAGAAAAACGAAAAATGTCCTTGTTGACAACGTTGCAGTGACAGTAGAAGAGACGCGAACTAGTGAAGGAAGAAGAGGAATGAAGAAAAAAAACCCGACAGATAGAGTGAGGAACGGAGAGATGGAGAGAGACAGATGGGGAGAGAGAGTTAAAGATGAAACGTGCGAGAGATACAGATACAAAGAGAGAGAGACAGAAATGGAGAGAGGGAGAGAGAGATAGACAGGGAGAGACAGAGGGATAGAGAGAGACAGACAGAAAGAGAGAGATAGAGATGAAACGAGTGAGAGATGAAGACAGAAAGAGAGAGAGATAGAGATAGAAAGAGAGACAGACAGAGGGATATATAGAGAGAGATAGAAAGAGGGGGAGAGAGCGAGATATAGAGAGAGATGCGAAGACGCAGAGAGATAAAAAGAGAGAGAGAGAGTTGGAAAAGAGAGAGAGAAAGAGATGATGACTGCGTTACGATAATGTTCACGCCCACTACCCCTTCCTTTTGCATGGAGGTGGTAAAGAGAGCGTGAAGTGGACGAGCAATAACGAAAACAGTAAGGAGTGAAAAAGAAGAGGAGGTCATGCACAGAGAGAGAGAGAGAGAAGAGTTCTGCGTAAGCACATTAGAAAGCCTCAGGAGCGAAGAGTTATACTTACATACAAAGATACACATTCTTCACATGTACACAGATATATATACATGCGAGGACAAAAATACCTACCTACGAAAATACACATACATGCATAGGAAGATACCTGCATACATACATACATACGAAGTTATAAATACATACACACAAAGATATATATATCCGTACATCCATACAAGTATACCTCCATAAAGACATTCATCCATATATACGGACACACATATATACATCCACACACCTGAACACACTGATACCTACCTAAACATTTGTATGAGCGTGATGTGTGCTCTCTCTCTCGAAATATACGTTTATAAACGCATATATGTGCGCGTGCATCGGTCATACGCCTTCATGCTGAGTATGTAAAAAATGAAGGCACCTACAATATATATATATATATGTATATTTATATATATATATAGGGCTTCACTTGACACTACATCCTATGTAAGAGCGTGCTTGCAGTGTGGTATACGGCATAGAGATAAGATGGATGATACTTAATTCCTGATTATGATGACGATGATGATTACGTGTCTCTATAGAGGACGACTACTACGATATTCATGAGCATACTGTATTTGCCTTAACGTGCTTTCTCTCACACGTACTACGGAACGTATCGAAGGTGGCTATTCACGTCTCATGACTATATGGCGGAAAGCCTGTATAGTATATGGCTATACACGTTATATCGGCATATGATTGATATGTGCGCTCGTCACTCATTCAGACGTCCCCGTTGGATGTCTATTTACTTGTGTACGTAATGTATTCATCTAAACGTGATGCTTCCTCTCATGTACACAAAAACAGTAGACACTGTACATATATATATATATATATATATATATATATATATACACATATATATATATATATATATGTATGTGTGTACAATAATATATATATAGGAGACAGGATATACGAACGATAGGTCAGTGCACTATTAGTTTGTCACACAGAAGGACAGTTGTTTAGTAAACGAAATGCACATGGAGTATTCAAGCGTATGTTTTAATGCACTGAAGAATGGTGCAATGGGAGCTCTCTCTCTAGTTATGTGTTAGCACGATGATATATGTTTGTGTGTGCTTCCTGCGTTTGTTTGAATTTTATTTGTCCGTATATATAGATAGAGATCGACTCATGAATGAATGTACACAGAGAGAGACTGGAGGGTACTCGTTCGTACGGACTTCGGGGAGAGAAAAGAAAAGACGGAAAGAGGGAAAAAAGAGATGGTGAGAGAGAAAAAAGAGAGAGGAGAAAACAAAACCTCGTCAGGACACTCCAACAGGTACAAAGTCGAACTGAAAATCAAGAGAGAAAAAAAGAGAAACAGAGAGAGATACAGACAGAAGGGGAAGAAGAAAAAGAAAACGAAGTTTCTCGTCATATACAAAAAGGAAGCGGAACTTCTGAGGGAAAGAGAAAAACAGCAAGAGAGAGAGAAAGAGAGATACAGACAGGAGAAGAAGAAAAAAAGTGAGAGAGAAAATAGGAAATGTAAAGAGGAGAGGGAAAGAAGCGAGAAGGAGAGAAAGAGAGGGAAAACAGACATAAATAGAGTGAAGAGAGTGACGAACGAGGAGATTGCATCTGTGAAGCATGCGTACACAAGAAACGAGGAAACTATCCTGAAAAGCGGAAGCGTTAAGAGAGAGAGAGAGACAAATGAGAGAAAGAGAAGAGAAGGAGAGAGAGACACGAATGAGAGAAAGAGAAGAGAAAGAGAGAGAGAGAGGAGAGAGAAAGCAGACCTCATCAGGGAACTCCAAGTCTTCCGCTGCTCGTTGTTCGATCGTGTACTTCTCCTTCATTTCTCTGTTAAATTAGGAAAAAAAATATAAAGAGGATATACGATGCAACTGAAATACATATATGTTTATATATAAATATAAAGAGGATAGAGGAAGCAATTGAAATACACATATACTTATATATATAGTAGACGATATGTGTATTAGATCAGTAGCAGTGGATTTAGGGGAAATGGCAGAGAGACAGATACACACATGTACATAGAGAGAAAAAGAGAGACGCATACAGCGCAAGAGACAGAGAGAGAGAGAGAAGGAAAGAAAAGTTAGAAAGACATGTATATATATATATATATATATATATATGTACGCACATAAAAGAGAGAGAGGGAAAAACAGAGAAAGAAATAAAGGAGTATATATATATATACGTATTTGCGTAAAATAACCTCTTTGTTATGCATCGTAACCCTTCGTTTCTCTACAACTGCTTCACAAAATGGTCACTTCACGATGTCTTCATTTTTACATACATATATGTGTGCATGCACATGAGAGAGAGAGGGTGTGTGTATACGTGTCTACATACACATATACATATGCATGTACATGAGAGAGAGAGTGTGTGTGTATATGTGTATATCAGTCTGTGAGTATGTGCAACAGGACATATCTGATGTTTAGCTACTTACGTGAGTGTCTGTGTCGAATAGTTGTGTAATAATACTAATGTACTATGTATGTGTGTATGTGTGTGTATGTGTACAACAATACTTCTGTAGTATTGAGGTACGTAAGCGATAGTGTGTGTGTGTATGTGTCTGCCTGTGTGTGTATGTGTCTGTGTCTGCGTGTGTATGTGTGTGTGTGTGTATTACGATATTACTCATACACTCTGGAGGTACGTATGTCTGACTGTGTGTCTGTGTGTGTGTGTGAGTGTTAATGTGTATGCTACTACTTACCTTGTGTAATGAAGGACGTACGTCTGTGTGAGTGTGTGTGTGTGTACGAAGATACTTACGTAGTATTGAGGCCTGTGTGTGTGTGTCTGTCTGTCTGTCTGAGTCTGTGTCTGTGTGTACGAAAACATCTATGTACTACTGAAGCACGTATGTGTGTGTGTGTGTGTAATATTACTTCCATAGTATTGAAGTACCTTTGTATATGGATACGTGCGTGTGTGTGTGTGTGTGTGTGTGTGTGTGTGTGTGTGTGTGTGTAATCAGTGCAGGACAGAGGCGACGAGCGAGAGCGACCCGAGCAAGCTCGGAAGTCAACTCCTCCCCAACAAAAATTTTTGTGACATAATTGGATCCAGTTGGATCCATATCAGTTGTCACACTGAAAAGAGCAGATACTACACTTGATCATAGTGTGGGTGTGTACGACGTTATATGTCTTCCATTGATGTACGTGTGTGCTGCATATGTGGGTAAGTGATGTGTCCAGTATTACTCATGTAGTATTGAAGTATGCATGTATACTGGGAGTACGCATGAGTGGGTGGTGGATGTGAACAATATTACTCTTCCAGCAGTTACACGTACGCATGTGTGTGTGTGTGTATGTGTGCGAGTAGGTGGTTGGTTCGGTGTTGTGTGTAATATCACTCAAGTCATATTGAAGTACGTATATGTGTGTGTGTGTGTGTGTAGGTGGTTGGGTGATGTGTACACTACTACTCATGTAGTCCGGAGTACGTTTGTGTGTGTGTGTGTGTGTGTGTACTATAGTACATATATAGTATTCAAGTACATATGTGTGCGAGTGTGTACAATAATACATATAAAGTATTCAAGTCCATATGTATGTGTTTATAGTAATACATACATAGTATTTAAGTACATATGCATGTGTGTATAGTAATACGTATATAGTATGTAAGTATAGGTGTGTGTGTGTGTGTGTACAATAATACATATAATATAGTATTTAAGCACATGTATATGTGTGTGTGTGTGTGTCCTTTACTACATATATATATGATATTAACGTACTTGTATGTGTGTGTGTGTGTGTGCGAGTGCCAATAATGACTAAATAGTATTCAAGTACGTATATATACTTGTGTTCTTCAGTACTACAATGCATTAGCACTAGAATATTTCAGTACAATATATTGGGAAAATATTAGTGTATCACAGTATTAGGTACAGTATTACGATGTAATATATTAAGATATAATAGTATTATTTCCAATATCACGTTAGCGATACAGTGGCAATATATTGGTATATCGCAATATTTCGTTAAACAAATACAGTAGAATCTTACAAGCTACTATTATACTACAATACTACCTACAGTATTACGATATTAGTGTTGTATGTCAATACAGTGCAGTGTGACCTACTGCTTTACAACATATTACACTATGGCCAGCAGTATTACACTAAAATATTAGGGTATGTTACCACTACATACTACAGTACAGCCTGCAATATTACAAGCGAACATCAACATATGTTCCCGTCTCGTATATCTTCTGATGTTACAGAATAATCCTACAATATATATATACATATATATATTATTTAATCTTACAATTTACATATACATATATATACATATGTAAATATATATATATGTTACTAGACTGCAGTATTACTTACCCTATTACACTATCATATTATATTATTGCAACATTACAGAAAAACATTAACATATATTCCCGTCTCGTATATCCTTTAATGTTACGGAGTAATTTTACAATAGATATATATATACATAAGTATATATTATTTAATCTTACAATATATAGATATATATGCATAAATATATTATTTAATCTTACAACATATATATAAACATATATATATATTATTCGCCTACAGTATTGCTTACCGTATTACACTATCATAATTCATTACTGCTGTATCATACTATCTGAATATTATATTTCAACGCTGGAGTAGAATATATTTACCTTCGTATTACGGGAGGCTCTGTATTATTACTCAAGAAGTCTTCGCCCGACCATCTTTCTGAAGTTTCCTCTTCATCATCATCGTCATCCTCATCCTCACCCTCCTCCTTCTTCTCACTCATACTTTTTTTCTCTTCTTCATCTGCCAAAACATGTATTCAGGATATGCATATATATATACCATATCATTTATAGTATAGTAAATTACTGCACTATAGTAGTACCTAAATGTTTACACTTCAGTGTTGCAGTAGAATATATTACCGCACCGAAGCAAGCTTGTACTGCTGACATTTTCCCGAAGGAAGCGAGAAACAAACAGATTGTTGCGTATACACAAAAAGCGCCACGAACACAATACAAGCTGTGGTATACATGCATATTTGCATATAAATATACATGTACGTATATATATATGAATGTATATATTTATGTATGTATATCCGTATGTATATATATATATATATGTCATAATGAAAGTGACTGAAACGCCGATGCACGCAGAAGTGAAACAAGCAATGAAGATTCGCGTATATGTGTTTGTATGTGTGCATGTGTGAGTATATGTGTGAGTCGCCCCCACACATGTGCATGCACACTCATATGATATATGTATATATTATATATATATATATGTATATGCATCCGTATACTCCAGTAGATACTAAATACACACATATATTTATGTGTTTCTGGTATAAATAAAGAGAAGGACACAAGAGAAGAAGAGAAAGAGAGAGACACGGAAGGAGAAGGAGAGAGAGACAGAAAGAGAGAGATACACGCAGAGAAAAAGAGAGAGAGAGAGGGAGAGACTCTATGGTACAATGTGATAGTAGGCACTATTAATTGAACTGCAGTAGTGAGATATACATATATATAAAAATACATATCCATATATATATATATATATATATTTATATATATATATATATATATATATATGTGTATGTGTGCATATATATATATATATATTTGTATATAGAGAGAGAGAGAGACAGAGAGAGAGAGAGCGACAGAGAGAGAGAGAGCGAGAGAGAGAGAGAACGAGAGAGAGAGAAAGGTACTGTACAGGGGAGCGCAGAGAGAGGGAGAGAGAGACAACAGATTCTGTGGTAGCAGTGTGACTTTGGGTATTATCAGTCAATTTGCAGTAAAGATACACATATAGAGAGAGAGCTAGAGAGAGAGAAAAGTATTGGAGAGGCGAGCACCGTGTCTTTTTCGTTTCTCTTTCCGAACAGCAGTCGCATAGTAGCCCCTTGTTATACGAAAAGTACAAATACGTGGACGTATTAATAGTGACATGTAGCTCCTCCACATGAAGAAGGAGCACAGCGATCAGCGATGTGAAGAGGGAAGAAACGAACCACAGGAGAACGCAAGAAAGCGAGAGAGAAAGAAAGACAGAAAAAAGAGGGCTACTGGCGCAAAAAAAACAACAGTCACATGCTTTCAATGATATGTATGTAGCATGTTATTATGCACGTAGTAGTACACCCAGAGTGTATGTGCTTCTCTCTATTTGTATATGAGATACTATCATATCCTTCTTGTATGTGAGCAACCGGAGCATACGACACGTTTTTGGACGGTAATATAGAGGACGCAGGACATCTACTGAAATATTCTGAACAGCAGTCAAAACGTGTCGTGGAATTTTTCGTTCTCTGCATCAGGAGTAGGATCTTCTCTTCTCGAAAGTTTCTCTCTCTTTCATATAAAGGAGGGATGCTCGGCTGCTTTCCCAGGAAGAGACAATTATTCTAATGATGCGGCTGCAGTGGCAGCTGTAGAACGTTGCCTTCTGTATTTTCTCGTGTGTCCATACCTCCTTCATTTACTACTTCCTCCATACGTCCTTCTCGTTGGTATTGTTCATGTTCATGCTCTTGTTCGCCTTGCAGCTCCGCGTCTGTCGGCCACGTCTGCTCTAGACTACTACGATCAAAGGGCTGCAAGGGCTGCATAGACTGCAGCATCTCTGTGTTGAAAGCAAACAAAGAAGATGAAATAGAAAAGAAATTCACATACACTGTACCAACAACAGCAAAAGAAGAAAAGAAGAAGCGGGTCACATACACTTCAACAACAGCATGAGCCGCACCAGTTGCAGCGGCGCACGAACAGCAGCAACACCCATGAAGCAGCAACCGACATACAAACACACACAAACAAGCAAACAAACAAACAGCACCAGCATTATACAACAACACAAACAAACACACACTTACACACACACACACACAGACACTCACAAGCATCATATTAAGCAATCCTAGTGACCATATCAGAGACAGGAACACCGGAAGTCGTACGAACAACAACAGCAAGAGCAAGAGCTACCGCCACAAAAGTCGCAGCAGCAACAACAGCCACAACAGCAGCAGCAACATCCACAACAGCAGCAGCAACAGCCACAACAGCAGCAGCAACAACAGACGCCGCTACAACAACAGCAACAAGAAGACGTTTTCCTCTGGAGTCGCTGCCACTGCATGTGACGATATCCCCATTCGGTCCTCCGTCGTTCTTCTACACATTCACAAACATACAAATACAAATTTCTTCTCCCTGCGACATAGTTTATATGCTCACCCACGGTTTGTTCTTTACAACTGCATACTTCTTTCGGTTGCCGTTCTAACTGTTACCACGGTGCTCTTCGCGTATATACGTCGTCTACACAGACGTATATTTTTCAGTTTGAAACGAATAATAGTAATCCCTCATCTTCTTTGCTTCGATCTGATCACCATATGATGATAATAGTAGCTTCTCACCGTCGTCGCTTCGATCGTATCACAATATAGTAGTAGTTGTAGTAGTAGAAGTAGTAGTAGTAGTATACGTTGTAGTAGTATACGTAGTAGTAGTATACGTAGTAGTAGTATACGTAGTAGTAGTATACGTAGTAGTAGTAGTAGTATACGTAGTAGTAGTAGTATACGTAGTAGTATACGTAGTAGTAGTAGTAGTAGTAGTAGTAGTAGTAGTAGTAGTATACGTAGTAGTACTAGTAGTATACGTAGTAGTACTAGTAGTATACGTAGTAGTAGTAGTAGTATACGTAGTAGTAGTATACGTAGTAGTACTAGTAGTATACGTAGTAGTAGTAGTAGTAGTATACGTTGTAGTAGTATACGTAGTAGTAGTATACGTAGTAGTAGTATACGTTGTAGTAGTATACGTAGTAGTAGTATACGTAGTAGTAGTATACGTTGTAGTAGTATACGTAGTAGTAGTATACGTAGTAGTAGTATACGTTGTAGTAGTATACGTAGTAGTAGTAGTAGTAGTATACGTAGTAGTAGTAGTAGTAGTAGTAGTAGTAGTATAAGTAGTACTATTAGTAGTTGTCATCTGTCACCCCTTTTTCCTGCTTCCGTCATTTTACACTAAAAAACTGTGAAGCCTTCTTTCCCTTTATTTTGATCTTCTCTTTCACACGAAAACGCAGAACTGCTTGGAGTACTGCAGGTGCTGCACTACGTCCACTCGCTTGCATAGACACACACGATACAATTACTCTAAATTTTTCCATTCTTTCAGATACAATAACTCTAAATTTCTCCATTCTTTCAGGTAATACCGCGTAACTTTCCTGTTTCAATCCACACTTCAACACACGCTGATTTCAACGAAGACTCTTTCATATCACAATGCGCTGCTTATTTGTTCTCCAAACAGACACATGAAAAGACGTATCTTCAGAAAAATTTACCTCCTTTTCATGACAGTGATTGTGTAAGGCTGACTCTCCTTTTCATGAGATTAATACTATTTAGGGCTCATTTTCTTTTCATGAGAAACGTCGTATTGGTGAGAGTAGTAGTGTTTAAAGCTGAGTCTCTCTGCATTTTTGTATTGAAGAAAATGATAATGTACACATTCTCTCTTCTACTCACGTGTCTACTTCTCATCTTGAGCATGAGCGTTGTATACATTTACTCACGTATACACAGCAGCTGGCATTTGTTACCATGACCTGTTTTTTCATGTGATACCCACATATACATACAAACATTTCTTTAATACCTCATGCGTCTCCCTTCATGAAAAAGTGAGATTAAAAACTGACTCTTTCTCTTTCTTTCCCTCTCTCTTTCTCTCCCCTCTCTCTCTTTCCCTCTCTCTTTCTCTCCCTCTCTCTTTTTCTTCCTCTCTCTTTCAGTCCCTCTCTCTTTCTCTCGCTCTCTTTTCCCTCTCCCTCTCTTTCTCTCGCTCTTTCCCTCCCTCTTTCTCTCCACCTCTCTTTCTCTCGCTCTCTCTTTCTCTTCCTCACTCTTCCTCCCTCCCCAGCGTCCCTCTCCTATTTCAAACTTACGCAGTTGTTCTGCAGGTGAAAGCTCCTCGGTAGACAACTTATCGGCTAATTTTGAAACGTTATTTTTGAGTGCGTTTTCCGATTTGAGAGAGCCAATATCAGACGACTTTTCTGCATCTTCTTCCTCTTCTTCATCACCCATGTTGATTTCATTAACATCTGGCTTCGTGCTGCCAAGCAGATCGGTCCTGCTCTTGACAATATCCTTTTCATCATTATTAGTATTATAATCAGCATCCGATTGTTTTTGTTGCTGCTGTTGCTGTTGCTGCCGTGGAGAGGAGCGCGGCGACGGGGCTCGGACGTTCGGCAGGACTTCGATTTTTTGCGCGAGGAAATCTCCCACGCCGGTTAAATGCACTGGCAGTCTGCAACACGAAAATAAAAAGATTCACGAAAACGTACATTCAAAAACGCTTACCTCCATATATACATACATATGAATAATTCAATATATGTTTACATAAACGTATATATATATAAATGTATCTATGTTGATATATATATCACATACTAGTCTCTTCTGATTTCGATATACATATAAGCACGCCCAGCTCTTCTATGAATGAACATAGACACACTTACACACGTACACACACACTTACACACTAACACACACGCTTACACACACACTCACAGACGCACTTACACACGTACACACACTTACACACACGCAACAAATACACACACATATATACACACACACACACACACATGCACACTCACTAACACACACACGTACACACTTACGCACACGCTTACACACAAGCTTACAGACACACATACACACACACACACATTTACACGCAGACACACACACACACACACTCTCTTACACAATTACACACAGACACACAACATTGGAAGGAAACTTCGAAAACATATCATTCTTTTGTCAATCGCGAGAGATAATTAGAAAGAGCATGACACGGACGTTTTGCCTGAGCATCTTTTTTGACGGCCTCCATGCAGCAATTACGGCTGCTGTTACGGTGCTGCAGCGCATACTGGCCCCAAAAAAGCACACACACAAAGGACTGGAGTATATATATATATGTCTCTCCTGGTAAGATCTACGAAGAAATTCACTTTCAGCATGTTTCTGTATAGATTCGCTGAGAGTACGAGAAAAACGTTTGCAACTGCCACGCAAAAAACCTTCCTCCGCTATTATCGACGCTTGAGTTGCTAATACTGTTGCTTCTTCTCTTTCTTCTTCGATGGCCACTCACGATTCACACATACACACACATACAGCCAGAGAGCTACAGAGACGCAGAGCCACAGAGAGGCGGGCACTCTGTTCTTCTGTGTGTTGTACGTACATGTGGAGAGCGAGAGAGAGAGAAGCGTGTATACTTTACTTTTGTGCGTTGTATGTATATCTATATATATATATATGTAGAGAGAGAGAGAGAGAAGGAGAGGGGCGGGCAATCCTTTCTTTTGTATGTTGTACGTATATGGATATATATGTATAGAGAGAGAGAGAGAAGGAGAGGGGCGGGCACTCTTTTCTTTTGTATGGTGTATGTATATAGATATATATAAAGAGAGAGAGAAAGAAAGAATGGGGCACGTTGTACGTCGTGTGTTTCTGTGTGTTGCATGTGTGTATAGAGAGGCGCGCACCACGCGACTTTCCAGTTCTGTTGTTGTACACACCCTCTTATCTCTTTTTCACCGTATGTATGACTATATATCTCTTTTCTGTCTTATATATGGTGGAGTATGGTTTTTGAAGTTGTATATACATGTATGTGTATATATGTTGTGTATACGTATACCTATCGCTCAGGTTGGACAGATGTCTATACATATATATATGCATACACATCTGTAGTATTGTTGTACGTATGGACATATATTTCCTTTCGTCGTATGTATATATATATATGTATAAATATATATATGTCTATGTATATCTCTGTAGTTGAACATGTAAGTCTGTATGTATGTATATATCTCTCTTTCGTCATATGTATATATACGTGGTTACATTTCTTTTGTTGGATGTCCTTCTCAGTATGTATGTATATACTCCCTTTCTGCTGTACTTGCATGCATATATATATATATATATGTGGCACCTCACTTACCTGTTAGTAAATCCTACACCTCTAACATAGCCATCCACTTGTAGATATAATTTTTGCAGTCCTGTTACGTTCTGTTGTGCGTGCAGCATGCGTAACTGCGGTCGTGGTGTCTCTTGTTGATGATTATCTTCTAGCAAATGTTCCTGTCCCCTCCTCCCGTCCTTTGAATCGTCTTTTTTTGCTTGCAAACCATGTAGCTGCTTCCCTGTCAACAGCCGCCAGTCAAACGCAAGCAGATAACCACGACGGGTGCGCCAATGCAAGCAGTCTCGCCCTCCTGCTTTTCCTCCTCCTCCCGCTGCTGCTGTTGTGGCTGCTGCCGCTGTCCCTCTCGTAGCTGCGATATCAGCAGGTAGAGGCGAGTTTCCGATTGCACGTAAAACTTTTCGCCAGTCATCGGGTGTACGTACACTCACAAACGTCCTGCGTGTAGACATGCAGCACATTGCTTCAAAATTTTTCTCTCCCCTCATACAAAATTCACCGCGTCATAAACACTGGAGACCCACAAGTGACACAATCGCATCCACACAAACACAAGCATACACATGTAAATATATATATATATGCACACATATACACACTGTGTGTGGCATTGTTGTATTACACAATATATATACATAAAAACACTAGCACTGTATCTATACAGATATATATATATATATGTGTAGTGCACAGATATATACGTAGTACATGCAGATGGCCCCTATATTTTTGTATGACGGGTGTTAGAGAGTGAAGGGTAATAATATATAGTACGTGCCAGTAATATTTGACGTAATGTGTGTGTAGACTTTTTGTGTGAAGATGACCTGCAGAAGGAGCAAAAGCAGCAGCAGCAGCAACACGTTTGCACTCGTGTATATATTCAGAATATATGTACACACAGAAGAAGAGTCTGTGATATATAATGCTATGCGTTTTCCTAACAGTACGTCGTATACACACACATATACATGCATACGTACACTCTTACAGTAAACAAACATACACATAATATACACGTAGACGGGTAGTCATACACACATTCTTGGAGGCCTCTATAAGTGTGCCCATGACTACGTACATACATACGCACACGTACACACGTACACACGTACACACACACACGTACACACGTACACACGTACACACACGTACACACGTACACACACGTACACACACGTACACACACGTACACATACACACGCACACGCACACACGTACACACGGGCACACATACACACATACACGTACACACACACACACACGTACACACACACACACGTACACACACACGTGCACACATACACACGTACGTACACATACACACACACATACACACGTACGTACACATACACACACACACACACACGTACGTACACATACACACACACACACACACACGTACACACGGGCACATACACACACACGTACACACGTACACACACACACGTGCACACACACAGACACGTACGTACACACACACACACACACACACACACACGTACGTACACATACACACACACGTACGTACACACGGGCATATATACACACACACACACGTACACACGGGCACACATACACACACACACACACCCGTACAAACACATACACACACACACGTACACATACATACGTATACACACACACGTATACACACACCTTAACACACGCACACGTACACACACACACACGTACACACGTACACACGTACACACGTACACACACATACACGTACACACACGCGTACGCATACAAACGCAGTGCCTTCCCTAGCTGGATTCTCAGGCAACCATCATGCTGTCTTATCCGCCTGTTTAATTACAGATATATATTGCACGCACGTATATATATATATATACAGCTATGGAGATATGTGCAGGAGCATTTGTTTCGAGAAGGCACGAAAACAAACCCATAATAACCACAGCGTATATTTCTCCCTTTTTATTTTTCTTTGCACTAAGTGAGGGATCTTCGTGGACATACTTATCTGCTGCGAACTCCGACTGGAAATATCGCTGTTGAAAACGCAAAGACTCTGCGTCATCTTTCTTTGTTTAAGTGGTCGGTGTCCAGATGTTTCAGCAGTTGTCTTCGGTTCGTCCGCAGGTTCTCCTTTGCGGTTTTCAGCAGTCATCATAGCTACCTCACCCGCCCTCGTCTGTGATAAGAATTCAGTAGGGTCAGCGACACGAAACCGTTGAGATGTGTCTTCACGTTGCTGAGACGAAGCAGAAGATGTTGGAAGCATGTCAATTGTTGTAGTTACAAGTTTGTGGGAAAGGGAGGGTGCAATACCAACTCCAAGGACAGGAGGTACCCCCTGCATCTTGAGCGCTGATAGAAAGCGATAGCCATCCTCACTGAAGGCAGGGATGTCATACGTGCATTCGCCGGCGAACACACATACTAGAAGATCAACACAGCAGCAAAGACTCAGAAGCTGTAGCAACTCATGTGGGAAGGGAGCTGGTAGTAGTAATAGTCGTTGTTGCGTTCTCTGCGGCAATGTCGGGCAGCATGCATATGGAGGAAGTGCATGCAAGTAAGAGTTCACAAGAGCCCTTTGCAAGAATGATGACGAGGAAGAGGAGGAAAAGAAAGGGGAGGAGGACAAGCAAGAGGAAGAAGAGGAAAAGGGAAAGGAGGAGGAAGCGGACTCCAACAAAGACTGTTTCTCTTTTTCTTTCGTGTGTTCTTCGTTTTCAACGTTCATGCTCTCCGAAACACACTGTGTCGAAGAGCGTGGAGACGAGTTCAACGAAGAATTACGAGGAGGGCCTGTTGATGGAGCAATGTCTCTCTGAGAAAGTGATTTCACAGTGGTGTCACTGGAGAGCTGCCGAGCAAGGGCTTCACACACAGACGTAGAATGCAGATTTTCATTGAACGAGACGACAAGCACAATCTTTGGAGGTAGAGAGGCATGACTGCATGCAGCAGCACCACGGAGCGACTGTTTCAATTGTTGAAAACGTTGAGACTGATGCATGCGCTTATGTTTCGTCTGAAAAATACGCTCCTTTCTTTTCATGGGGCGAACAGCTGCAGCAATAGCAGCAGATGCTGCCTTGCGCTTTTCTGCAGCTCGCAGTGCCGCTGCAGACATCAAGCTAGCCCCATTCTTACGTCCTTTAAAAGGTTTGTTACGCTGTCTTAGCGACCCCGCTCGATGAATATGACCCACCATTTCGACGAGAGAAGAAGCTTACGCATATATAGACATATAAACCACACGTATACACACACAACAGACCACAGGCAAATGGAAAGAATCAAAGGTTAGAAAATCCCAGTTATAATATACATATATACAAATTAATATACACCTGGTCGAAGGGAATCACACAAAATGTATATGTATAAAAAAGTCCAAGGGAGAAGAAGAAGAAGAAAGGAAGAAAAATGTTGACAGTGTTGGCACAGTGAAACGATGTCCTCGCAACGCACGACAGCTACCTTGCAACCAACCATAAAAGGGAGAAAAGGCGTGCACTAAACGTTATTGTATAACGGTATGCTAGACGCCTTCCTCTATGCTGTCAATTTTACTCGTGGCTTGTTTGTCTCCTTTACAATATTGACACTAAAAGTACGTTTGCACGTCAATAGTGCAGAATCATACCGGGTGCACAGGGCGTCAGGAATATATATGTTCAGGCTTGTGACTGCTTCTCCTACTGCTACTACTACTACTGCTGCTACTACTACTACAATAACTACTACGTGGGGACCTGTGCGTGACTGCAGACAGAATGAGTCTCTCGAGTACTATCAAAACGAAGTTTACAAAGAAAACAATGTCAAGACATATTATCGAGAAAGACGCACGGAATAATAGTTAGTGGTGGAGGGTGGCGCATGAGACGACACGACGAAAGGAAGACGCCATAAAAACAAATCAGAGAAAAATAACAGAATGTTTTTCATACTAAGCTCAAAGACTGAGCGTTTAAAAAAATGCAGACCCATATATAAGAGCCGTATACGTAAATAGATGTATCACGGATGTTCGTTGTGCGTATATGTATATATATGTACGTGTGCTTGTGTGTGTGTGTGTAAATGTACAGTGAAGAGCCTTAAAAGCTCTGAAGAAGGCAGATAGAGAAGAGGCAGCTATTGTCACTAGAACGAGAGAAAGAAAGAGACATACAGATGGAAGCGTGCAATTCTGTGTTACCAGATTTCATGGTAAGCCATACGTTACGAGGGTGTACGTGTGCGAGTATGAGTGTGTACACGTATTTTTGTGTGTGCAAACATTGAACAGAAAGCTGTAGAAACGGGCTCCTGTCACGAGAGAGAGGGAGGCAGAAAAGACAAACAAGGAGGGAGGGGCACCTGGTTACCAGAAAAAACTTCAAGAGTGTAGCGATTTAGGATAGCAAATAGTTTTTAGCATTCAACAGCGTAGCCCGTGGAATGTGGAGTACAAAGCGGTCCGTTGTGTGTTAGCGTCAGAGAAAGAAGTGAAGAAGATTCATATGACAGTGTTAGACAGTGTGTATGTGACCATAAATTTGGATAGGACCTAAAAAAAAGGATGACAGGCAGCGAGAACGAGGACGCAACGGCGGAAGCTGCAGATATAGACCTAAAGAACGTAAGAGCGAGAAAAGACGTTTGAGGAAATTTTTATAGAGACATAATTGAGTTGCATTTGTACAGTGAGCCACGCAGACTCTCTAGATGTCAACTTAAAAGTTTACGGGGGGGAGCCATAAAGGCTAGGCAAGACGGGGACTTTGATCACCGGTATTACTACGCAAGTCAAATGAAAGTAGTAGTAGTATCAGAGGAATTAGTATAATATAGAAGTACATATATACGTATACACGACACAATCTATAGGACTTTTACTGACCCGGTGACG
Organism: Ochotona princeps; assembly: GCF_030435755.1. Classification (NCBI taxonomy): domain Eukaryota; kingdom Metazoa; phylum Chordata; class Mammalia; order Lagomorpha; family Ochotonidae; genus Ochotona; species Ochotona princeps. Next base: position 29,498 of record NW_026697746.1, read on the forward strand.
CAGCGATCCGATGGACTGCAGCCGCGTGACTCCTGGAGAAGGTAATGACACACAGTGACACAAGGCCACAACATACACGCAAGGAAGAACATCGCGTGTTAAGCGAAACGCATGGATTTGCCTGAGACCCATGCTCTGTCCAGAACTGGATGTGAACAGATTTACGAAGGGTTCGAAAGCATATTTTACTCATGAGGGAGCGTGAGCTAGCCAAGTGTCTAGTCAAATGATGAAAATGGGCCGGAACGGCACAACGTACGAAGAGGCTAATCCACGAACACAAGCAGTTCTTAATTTGCGCGAATCACCCGTGGACGCACAGGTTGGGAAATTGGAAGGGATACGACAAACATCTATATAGGACAGATAACGAAAGCACACCTTCCCCGCGCGCACGCAGACCTAGTGTCTTACGGTAAGGGCAAATTTGCAGTGCAGTTTCCAAACGCGTCGTAGTTACAGCCAGATCAACATAGCTCCACCGACCACGGCGCATACAGCAACAGATCCCTTACGAAAAAGGAAAACATGCGATGCAGAGCCTTCCAAACGGGTCATAGTTGCCGGCGGCCTTCATTCATGGTCGCGGTTGTATGATTTCATCCCATTCCGTGATGGGAGCATCGACTCAGGCACAAGGTTGGGGGTTGTTGGCGGTTGTATTAGTGTCGCATAATGAAACACACATTTCTTTCCCTCATAGAAGACGAAGTGTATTGAATATCAACGATGAAGAGCTTTCTGGACGCCGGAAAAACACGGTTGGGGGGAGAATGTGTGAGCGTCTGGCACTTCGCATGCGACAGCCTGCCTGAAATCGACGTGGGCGGCATGCAGCGTCGATGTTCGGACCTACATCCTTCCGAAAATACGAGCAGCAGCGACGAAACTCGCTCCCCATGGAGAGAAACACCCAAAGAAGGTACGTTTAATACCGAGAGACGTTGGAGGACCGAGAAGATAAGACTTGTCGTAGTTGCAGCCCCGGGTTTTCCCGCAGAGGCCCGAAATTCTGTTTGAGGGCGGTATCCCGTGTCCTGGACGGCTGTCGCGGAGCAGAGGAACAGCAGGAGCCGTTAGTGCAACGAAGACGGGCCGTCGCCCTGCAGAAGCCACTCCCAGGGGCACGGCAAGAGGAAAGATAGAGCTCCCGTCATGCGCAGCAGCACACAACACGAAAGTGGCAGTTCAGGACATATGGCCAGACATGGTGAACAGGGTATTTTCAAAGTAGTACAGGCACGCGTAGCGACGGTAGCAACGTCACTTGGAGGTTCAGAGGCTGTTGTTGCAGGTTACGTATCTGTTTAGACACACCTTATAAGGAGTTACGGGCTGGACTGTGGCTGTTGCTTATAGCTACGCTGATATTTCCGATGAGGAGGTACGTTACCTAATTAACAAAGTACTGTATCACCTTAATCTCCATCAGATAACCACGCTGACAGAAGAAGAGACTGCATGAATAGGCACATTCCAATCACTCACAATGATACACCCCCTTCCTCAGGACATGCCCCCCTGTGAACAATGGTGTAAACGGCGCGAGCAGCACAGCAACATCGGCAAAAAGAGTACAAGCAACCTCCACTCGATGACAAAGCAGACTCTTGTTCGGCACAATGGCTCTCTAAGGCCCAGGTAGTGCTTCATCAGGTTCTGTGGGTTTCGGGAGCAGATCTGGACGCACACAGACCCAGACGAACACTGAAGAGACGCACAGGTTCGCTCCCCGGCACCTCGACAACACCAAATGCTGACGTTGGTTCAGAAGCCTCGGCGTGCAGCCCCAGTAATACTATCCTTGCTACTCATGTAGTGGACCCAGAGCAACAAACATTCCAGAGCCCCGTCTACCCTTCATACTCACCTCTGGCAAGCCGTAACGTTGCTAGTTCTCTCTTCTTGCTTGATGTACATGGTTGGGTGTCGTTTGCAGAGGCGCTACCGGACTGATCGTGGGCTGCTGGTATGTAGCAAGACCGATACCGATGCAGCTCTCGGTAGCCCCATTGGTAGAGTGGTTTAGGAAAGAGGACTTGGTGGTCCCGGTGTTGCGCTTACATTGGTGTCAGTACCGCTGCGCCCCTGGCGTTTATTAGCCAATGCGTTATGTTAACAGCAGTTGAAGCTAAGCCTTCGTCAGTTGATCCTGTAGTTCAACACACAGCTTCGTTGAACTTTATATTTTTGGGCACGGAGGCGTATGACTGAACTCACATACATTCTCATGCGAATACAGTATGGAAGCAGATGCTTTTCGAAACCACCTTGGTGTTTCCGTGTCAAACAGCGTGCTCTTGCACTTCTTCCCCCCGACCAGTGCATTTTCAGATGTATGCCGCGCTTGCCGCCCCTGCCGATGCTACCCCACTCTTCTGGAGGAGTTGGTGCTACAGCAACGTCACTCTCTCTATTTTCAAAGTTGCTGATTCACAAACGCTATGCAGCGTACAAGTGCTGCACTGTTCCCTTCCCCCTTCCCCACCAAAAGACAAGTACGCACTTTTGCACTACCCTAGTTAGGCTTCTGTTCTTTTTGACTGGAGTTTTCTCCGCTGACCTGCTGCCACTTTAGACAGGCGGCACGGAAGCGTTGTATAGAGGATTGTGTGCGCGTGCATGTGAGCGGGGGGGAGCGTTTGTGCGTCAGTCTGTCCGTCTGTTTGAGGGGGCGTGTGTACATGTGTGGAGGGAGGGTGCACTCGCTGTCGCAGAGGTTGCATGCACCCGTAGATTACGCCGCTTTTCGTATGCGGTCACTCTCGTGTTTTGACTGTGCGAAGATACCACAAGGTAAGACCATCCATTAACTCCCCTAGCAGACCTTTCTGTCCGAGATCTGCGGAAATATGTCTCCTAGATCATACGCGCCAAGAGGGCGAATCTGGGTACGCGGATTTGCGTACATCTCACCGGTGTTTTGAAGCACGTGCGCAGGTATGTGTACATGTAGATGACTCGTTTCTGGTCGCTCAAGTGTAGAAGAGAACGCGGTTGTCCGCAGCCTGCAAGGAATGAAGGCGAAATGTGCCCTTAATGCGTTTGGTGATGTACCAAAATCTGCAATCGTATGCACGCTTTAGTCGGAACTCTTCGCCACGCTGTTGAAAGCCAGCTCAAAGTGTGCCATTAATCCCAGATGTGCTGGAGAGGAAGCAAGGGCAGGGGGTCAGATTAGCCCCGTGATCCGCGCACCATTCACTGGTTATTCATCTATGTGTGTTCAGCTGGGCAGACTCCGGTAGCTAGCCGCGTTGGAGCGCCTATATTTGAGCGTTGTGTGATCCAACTTGACCCAGATGCCGTCTACGGTCATATACCCATGCGGCAGATAGTCAATCGTCTAACCAACTGAACCCCTCCAGCGCAAAAAAGTATACTGTTGTTGCAGCGCTTCTTCTGCTGCCGTTACTCCAAAAAAACTTTATCAGAATCATAGAGTACACACCAGCTTAGTCTCAACCAGCAGAGTGTGAGCCGCCGTTGGTGGTACAAAGGAATTCTGTAAGGGAGAATGTACGGCAGAACGACTACTGACGAACTCGCGGCGCTTTGCACGAGCGGTTGAACTGTGGGTGCTGCACTGCACGCGACCTCGTGCGGTCATTTGTCAAAGCAGCGCAGCGGGCTTTGCTCTAAACCGGAGTACGCGATACTCCCAGCTTTTCGCTCAAGTGAAACAAACCTGTGCGCTATCCTGTGCATCCGCAGGCATTCGGGTCGACAATTCTCCGCATACATTTCCCGTGGCAGTGTCTACACGGTGCCTTATGTGAAATTTTCTTGTCCGCAAATATCATTAGAGTCAGTCGGTTTTACGCCATCCTTTCGGGTGTACCTGATTTGCGGATTCTAGGCAAGGCCTGAACCGTAAACTCGCTCACTGGCACGATCCTAACGACAATGATTGCTGTTAACGTGGTAGAGGTTCTCTGGGAAAGCTGAATGACAGGGGCGCCCCGCATTGTAGGAAAGGACCTCACATGGACTCGCTTACAAAGCAGAGCAAGTCGCAGGCGTACTGCACACTGTTCAGCCTCTTTAGCTGAGCACATTCTATATCTTTCGGTTGTACCGCTGAGGAAGCTGCTGCCCACCGCTGAGTCCCCGCTTGTTGTAGACACACGAAGCAGGCGGTGGCCGGTGTGCTCTCCATTCGATGCATCATCCTGGATTGTGGTGAGATGACGCAATCGCCGAATCCCAGCTAAGTGACAATGTTGCATGTGAACTCTTGAGATCCTTAACACGTTACACATCTCTGTAGCGAGCCGTGTACGTGCCTTGAGAAAGTGGCGCACGTGAAAGACAGATATATGCACTAATCCTCTTTCCAGAAAAGTAAAAGGGAACACAACAACTGCCACTCAATGATTAATCTTCATTCTTTCCCACAGAGTATGTTCGACGGCGGAATGTGTCTGATCTTCATGTGAATCTGGCTGACGGAGTTGATTCGGCAGGCCGGACACCTCACTGAGCCTTTCGTTAAATCCTTCACTATTACGGCCGGCACGGCTTCCTGATGTACAGTCTTGGTTCCTTAGGGGACCTCCACGAGGAAGACTACCTCGCGGAAGAACAACATTTTTTCAACTTTTCACAGAGGTCACACCAGCGTTTGAACGCCCGCAAGATCCAAGATAACCCTCTTGTATACTCTCTGCACTCGCGCACTACTCGTACTGAGGCTTGTCGCCTTGCATTTGCACGTCAACAAGATTTCTAGGGAGAACAGCCGCTGTTAACTTTCAGTGACTAGCACCTATCTGAGGCTGCTCGTGGAGGGACTGCATCCAAGAGTGGAAGGCCTGTTTCCTGAACCTGGGGCGCATTGATTGTGCCGGCTGGTTTGTTCGCCTGGGCAGTTGCCCGGGCCATCATGGTCGAAATGAGAGCTTTCCTTTTCTGTACGAATTCTGACGCTTTTGCGAATTTGGTCATGCGCCTCCAAAGTTTCACGAAGAGTTGAGTCAGCGCCATTTCAACCCGTAAAACCTTGCGACTTTCCGATCGAAGAATAGAATACACCTCTCCCACCCCCAAAGATCCCATCAACGTGGATCCGACGCCGGAGTACAGGCCAACCAGGAAGACGTCTGAAAGGGCAGTGAATATAGGAACGGCAAAAGCTTTACTGGTGGCTGCGGTGATGCACGCCATCTCTTGAGCGATGAAATTCCATTGGCAATCCTCGAGTGTCACCGTTCCCACGTCTTTCATCACTTTTACGATATCCATCGTAGAGGCGACGGTGTATATAAACATAAAGCCCAGGGTGAGAACAGAAAGGATGGCCATTTTCCGTGCCGTCCGTCTTTTGCGAACAAAGTCCTTCACCAGTTGTCCCATAAATGGCGCCTGAACCTGTAAACCGTATCCGATGCTAGGAAAGCCTAACGACGTCTCGTAAAATCGCCCCGCAAGACGCATCAGGTTTGCATAAAGAAATGACTGTCCAATTTTCATCCCCATGAGGCTTTTTCTCGTTCTACTAGGGGTGGTGTAGTCGAAGAAATTCAACGCAGCATCACTCGCGAAGACGTACCGAAGGGAATTTACGTACCCTGGATGCTCCATCAACGTCTTTGCTCGAGCCCGCGCAAACTCCTTCTCGTACGATGACAGCATGGACGGGTTGAGAAGCGCAGGGTAGACAAACGCGAGAACCAGTCGCCAAAGACTCACGCAATGTTCTGCACATAATGCGCTGTCGAACTCTGCTCCACGCTGTACGGAGCTTAGTGTGGCATAGTCTGAGCGGATTTTTAGCATACTCACGTTCCCTCTCAACCCAAGCGGAGCCCGTAGCACTTGCCCTGCTTTCAAGCCCACAACTTCGGTGATCATGTTCAGAAAAGCTTCGTCCAGCAGCAGGGCTACACCGGCATCCGCTGAACTGTCGGCGATATCTCTCAATCTCCGCAGCAGGACCATGATACGGACCATGTCGAATTCCACTCCCAGCCACACCACATGATCCGGTGCTGGGAACTCACGCACTATTCTTCCTGCAGTCTTCTTGAGAGTTCTAGCGATCCGTGCAGCTCTTGTTTGCCACGTAGCAAAGCCTTCTCTAGCCAGAAAAAAAGTGTCATCAGGTGAATTGTCCTCCTCCATGCGTTTCATTGTATCCCTCACCAGCATGTAGATATTGTCTCCCAGTGCCTCCAGATGCCTCTCGTGCTTTGAGTAGCTCTCTAAAGCATCTAGAATAATGCGGTGCACACGTCGCCACCACTCTTTCGTGTCAGGAGTGGGCATCTCCTCGATTTTGATAGATTTCCAATCCCCCTTGAACGACTTGTTTTGCGCGTCGGCCTCCAGTACAGCTGGATCGAAGCCGCTCCGGGACCACTTTTCAATCTGCGCTTCACAACGACTGACAGCACCTTCCGCTTGCAAACTGTATCTGGGCGCAGAGGTCAGATACGTGTGATCTTGGAAGGTCCGTGCGTCTTCGTCGCGAAACAGATGGTGGAAGTCTATTACTTGCTGGAGTGCCACACTGTGGGCGGTAAAGCGGAAAACGCCGGTTACATTGTCTTGCCAGTCAGCAGGCAGGTGCTGAAGAAGGACTGCACCATTCAGTAACACACAAGTAAAGAGAGCTGAGTAGAGATATTATGCCGTGTCTGCAGAAACCTGTGGTGTGGCGCACACCCCGCGAGGATAGAAACCGCCCACAAGCCCTTCAAGACGAATAATGAGCCTTTCCGTTAGAGTCAGTGTTTCTGCGTCTAGCATGAAGCCCACGTTTCTTGTAAGGTTAATTGTGTGTTTTTGGAGTGTGGAGCTTTCTCGAAGCTGTTGATATCATAACAAGCAGCCTTGTTGTAGACATGACCTCCCAGACTCCAGTTACACACTTTAATTGGTGAACACTTGCACGTACGAGCACACATGTCTTCTATGGTCCACGCGATGCTTGTTGTGAACGAGTAACCAGCGCCTTTCGGGGCTCTGTTATGGAGTGTAACAGAGAACGGAGGCAGCCACTGCTGCCGGGTGCACTGGCAAACCGCACTCCTCACATGTCGGTTCATTATTCTTTCGGGCCATTTATAAGTATTGCCTCCCACTTGCCGGTGTGCCTCGCAAGGATCATGCTCGCCACGTCTCCCCAGACTGCCTCTTAACATCCGTGGTACATTGTGCGACATTTCTCTCTGAGCCTTGAGAGAATTCACATCAGCCAGAATTTTCTTGTTCCGTTCACAGTGTACTTTAGTGCGACGCTTACGATTTTTGGCTTGGTTGAGACGTCTGTTACGCGCACCACTTGTAAGTCCAACATTCCACTTTTTGTATAGCAACCGAATAAACTTGTTGCCGTGAGCGTGCACGAATCGTGCCCACGCTTGTGCCTGCATTGCCTTGCCCCGCTTGTTCGCCAGGGCTGCGGCAGAACCTGAGTGTGAGATGAGCCAGCAGGCGCCGCGTGTACCGTTGAAGAAGGCAGAGTTGCGCCACAAGGATGCCCTTCAGGCTGCTGGGTCCAGACTCTTTGCGTAGGTAGCGGTTGCTAGTGTCTACTTGCAGCGCGGTAAACTGAACACCGTATGACTAGTCTGGAGAGCTCAGAAGTGACTGACTGTCCCGTCGTTGGATTTGAGCTTACCTCCGTGCGCAAGAAATTCAAATAGCCAAAAAAAAGTGTAGCCGAGCGGTTCTAGACGCTGTGCCAAGTCTCCGATTGACAGCGGCTTGGCCCGAATCGACGCAAATAGAGGCGCCGGATTGTCAGCAAATACACTTTCCACAAATTTCAAAGGACTTGTGCTGGAGTTCGTAAGTTGATTATATCGGGGAACTGCACAGCGTACCCATCACAGAGCATTTTTGCAGAGGGCGCATACTTGAAAGTTTCCCTGCAACGATTATCTCCGCACCGAGCTGCGGGCGCCGACCAGTTGTTTTCCGTGATGGTACAATCCGTTGTGTACAGCCTCAACGCATCGTAACGCAGTCACCAGCATCTAGTCACACTACACGTACATCTTTCCTGTCGATAAAGGTCAGTAGCCATGCGTAAATCGCGTAGGCGGGTTGTCACCTCTAGAGACTTCCAGACGTGTGCTCAGTGCACAAGTACCCGGCTTCTACTTTAGTGTCACTTATGATCGTGGCTGTGGGTGTGACCAGTGTCTTGAGTGCTGGGAACGCAGAGCATGCGCGAGACCTGTGAGATTCCACTGAATAGTGTGCGCTAGGTGCCTCCTACAGAAGGTTCTTCCGCAGCACCAAGGACCCAAAGAAGCGCGAGCATACGTGTATTTTTTCATATCAACATATTCGTACAGCGCTTATAGATACATTTATTCATACGCACTAGAGCTTACCTAGAAGCAATGCGTAGAGGCAAGCACGCAGAGCTGTTTGACTCTTAAATCTACCTTTTATCGCCTCCTCAACTTTCTCTGCTCTTTGAGCAAGCTCAGAACCCCCCTCTCCGGGTCCGTTCAAAAGATCCTCGAGGCCGTAAGGTGTTAAAGCTTTCTGAGCATCTGCAAGAAAGCGGACGTAAGGGCACAGCTTCGTATGCGCGTAGGTTACTCTCAATCTTCATAACAAACATCCGTAGAGCGTCCACAGAGTCGTGCCCGAAGAGTGACCTTGTAGTACAACGCAGGACTTCGTTGCCGTGAAGATGTGCTGTCCAGCAAAGACTACGCCGTTGTCGCTAATGTAATCATATGACCCTTTTCAAGAAAAGACTCTCTGGAGGCTCACTGAAAGCGTATCAGCCCTCAGATTGAGGACTGCCCAACCGTGCGCATGCGCTTGGGGCGAGGGCTGGCGCACTCGTAGCAGGGCATGAGAGGCACGCTCGTTCCAACGTTCTGCTCTGTGACGTACTGCGGTGTACTAGTGCACCGCACATCTACCGTCTTGCATACAGTCAAGTACAAGCGACATGTGTCCAGGTTGTAGACTTACGCCTCTTAAATCTGTCCAACAGATTCGAAAAGTTGTTCGTGTCATACACAAACCACATATTCGCCGCTGTAGACAAAGCAGGCACCCCAGGGCTCGAGCTTCGCTTTATTAGGCTCAGTGCAATCGCAAATAGCTCGCGATTGCTTAGACAAGCATACTCTACCGGACGCTAAAGGCTGTGACTCGCGTGTGAATGCAATAAGGTCGTGGAAAGGTGAACAACTCTCACCCGCTCCTAGACCGGGGTCGCTATAGAGACGTGCAATCCACGTATTCAGACCTGAGAAGATGCAAATGGAAGAGTAAAGCTGAAACACTGGAAGCAATGTGACATCGTAAGGCTTTGGCGATACGGGCGGAGAAGCGTTGTGAAGCAGACAGTAGAGGTGCTTCGGAGGCGTAGTCCACTACCAATGCCTTTCACAAGCTTGCCACACTGTGCAGTACGCCAATGCAACTGCGGACCCGCAGTACTCTCGTAAGTTGCAGGGCGCGGATGAGTCGTCCATATGGTGAGCAAGGGATGCCTTTGATGCGAACTTCGCGGGCTGAACAACCGCGATGCTGTCGTTACCTCTGTTCTCAGTCCTGAGGGCAACACTGCCTACATATTGGGATCACAAAGGCAAGAGCACAGACGGACATCAACAGAGAAAAAAAGGGTCTTTCAATACTACTGATAAGATGTGCGCGCCCTTCTGTCAGAATATTCTGCGTTGATGCTGCACATACGAAAGCTTCCAATGACTTACCCAACCCTGTAATCGTCAAGAAGGCCGTTTGAAGGTTTTGCTGAAGGGACTGGCTCTTCGCCATTTCCTCGTCTGTTGACACTAGCTGTGAGGCCCGACTGGCTGAATTCCCGTACAGCTTTGAATGTTCAAAGGCACACGGAAACTCTGTCTTATTTGATGCATCTGTTAGACACGCGAACGCGTGTAGCCGCACCATGTTTTCCTCAGGGGATAGTGACAACTCCACTGGCACCTGGGCCCCCTTCAGCGTGTCAACTTGTAGCTCTACATCTGATAGAGACGAAAGCGTCATAGGAGGCAACACAAGCATAAAGGCTGCAAAAGAATTGACGACACATCGAGCGAGATAGAGCGCTGTACGTTCCCTTCTCCAGAATAGCACTCGAACTCCCTGCGGTGCCTCGGCATCAACCTGGGCCTCCAGGCAGCTGCTGTGCAAGCTGGCAACACGGGCGTGTGCTCTGCATATCTGCCAATTGACGATTCGTGCAGCCAGAGCCTTTTCAAGGGGGAGTTGCCGGCAGCGAGAAAAACGGGTAGGGAATATTTTCCCACATAATCAAGTTAGCCTTTGTGAAACCGAAATGACACGCACTGTGTGAAAGTGCAGAGCTTGATCTCATGCTTACAGTTGACAAGAACCTCAAGTTGTCTCTGCAGGGCGGACATCAAGATTTTGAGACTTCCGTCGGGCACGCCAGATAGGGTCAACGTGTTCCATGTCGGAATACGTCTGTTCCACGGAGAGAACCTCCGGTAAAATCGGGAAACGAAAGACCTGGCTCTCCGGGACTTTTTCTGGATACGGGTCATTGCATCAAATAGTATCGGCGTGCGTACGGGCGACAGTGACATCAACCATGTGGTCGACCCATAAAAGGGCAGCACTTCCTTTTGTGAGTTTTCATCAAAATAGTGGTCGAATCCGGTGAGAGCGATGCCAAGCAGCAGAAATCTCAGTAGTACTGTAAACAACCGCAAAACGAGCACCACTGGCACAGGCTTGTGGCCTGTATCACTCAGAAGAGGAGAGATTCTCGCTCCATGCAAGGCAACCTAGAAGGAGCCATTGCGCGTGTACAACATCTCGCCGTCCAGAAGACATGAAAGGGTCGCTACGCATACTGTCGAGGTCACTTAATGCAGGGAGCGCCAGGACTCCTGACGCTCAAGTGGCGCCGGCAAGCTGGGGGTTTAAGACTTACGAAAAGGATTTATCGTCCCTGTGAGCCCTCGAATATCAATAGCACTGGAGTCCACGCTTGGGGATTTGTCTCCCGGTGACACAGAGGATTGGATTTCTACGAATCCGCTAGAATTCGTGCCGGTAAGCGAGGGCGTAAGGATATCTGCGGCTGATTTCAGGGGCGGCGTCGAGTCTGCAGCCGCCTCCTCGTTTCTAGCACTGCTAGAAGGTTCTAGGGCGGAAAAACCCAGGATGCTTCCCGCCAGCTGGAAGAGTTTCTCGACCAGACGGCTTTTCAGCGCTTCGTCTTCGATCGATGGGGCTTCCGCGGAATCCGCTGGTGGCACACGAGCACTAAGTGATAAGGCTAAGAAGGCCAGGTTGGCCACCAGGTGGCGATGCGAAACATCTGCTTGACTGAGCTCTACATCGGGAAAAGACGCCTCAGCCTCTTGTACTCTAGCCTCAGGCGGCGGAAAGAAGTCGAATTTAGCCCACTCTTCAAGCGTGGTAGGCGTGGGCAACAACTGGGACGTCGCAGAAGGAGGCTTCATATCGTTGAGCAACACTGCAAACGCGCGTTGATAGGAGATCAGTTCCCGCTTTCATACCAAACGTGGCCGTCACAACCACTCCATTCTCCGCGGAAAGCAACCAACAGTACCTCTATACATTCTTGGCGAGCTGAAAACTACAGAACTACAGCGTGTACCCTACTATAACCGAAGAGAAACTGTCGCTTTCACTCCGCCGTACGTCTGGTGGCATTAACACTCCAGACTACAATTCTATCTGGCAGACGACCTACCAAGAGCGGCATTTTGCAAATCCTCGTCCTCCAAGAGCTGCTGCAGCTCCTTGAAATTGCTCTGCAAAACCAGTTGCCTTGAGCTGGCAGGATGAGACTTTTTGCTGCCGGTGACCTGAGATGTAGCAGACAAGGCATTTCCCTCCCTGACGCTTTCGTTTTCGGCCGGGAGCATCTGCACATTGTCAATAACAACATGCATTTCGGAATATTGAGGCTCGGTGAGGGCTCCGTTTTCTGCCGGCAGCATCTGCACGTTGCCATAAGCAGCGTACATCTACGAGTTCTGCCCAGGTGAGACCTGTGTGTGTCCTGACCGCTAACTGCAACTACCCACGTGCTCGATGCATCACTGAAGCTGCACATTCGTTTTGTCAGACGACATTAGGCTGGCACCTGGATACAAAGGACCTCTTACGATG
>NW_026697747.1:0-37192 GCF_030435755.1 Ochotona princeps
TGCTTGGAAGCCTGATGGTGTGTGAATTTAGTGAGCCAAATGGAGTTGTTCTCCCACAGGAACCACTCGGCTGATCCTTCTTCAATATGCCCTTCACCAACATGCAGTGTTTCCTTGATTGAATTAGCTCTCACACCAATATTTGCGTCTAGAGCCTTTGCATTGAGGCTATCTGAAAACGGCTGTGGCGCTGAAGTTGCCTGTGAATGTGGAGTTGGTGGCATGTGAAACCCGCATGTGGAGCATTCGTTTGTGTGGGATGCTGACCAAGCTTCATTTCAGTCCTAGGCACACAAAGAGCACTAAGCATAGAGTGTGAAAACTGAGTTTCCTTGAGAGCTGCTTGGAAGCCTGATGGTGTGTGAAGTTAGTGAGCCAAATGGAGTTGTTCTCCCACAAGAACTACTCGGCTGATCCTTCTTCAATATGCCCTTCACCAACATGCAGTGTTTCCTTGATTGAATTAGCTCTCACACCAATATTTGCGTCTAGAGCCTTTGCATTGAGGGCTATCTGAAAACGGCTGTGGCGCTGAAGTTGCCTGTGAATGTGGAGTTGGTGGCATGTGAAACCCGCATGTGGAGCATTCGTTTGTGTGAAATGCTCTACCAGGTTCATTCCTAGATAATGCGCTCAAAGGGCACTAAGCATAGAGTGTGAAAACTGAGTTTCCTTGAGAGCTGCTTGGATGCCTGATGGTGTGTGAAGTTAGTGAGCCAAATGGAGTTGTTCTCCCACAAGAACCACTCGGCTGATTCTTCTTCAATATGCCCTTCACCAACATGCAGTGTTTCCTTGATTGAATTAGCTCTCACACCAATATTTGCGTCTAGAGCCTTTGCATTGAGGGCTATCTGAAAACGGCTGTGGCGCTGAAGTTGCCTGTGAATGTGGAGTTGGTGGCATGTGAAACCCGCATGTGGAGCATTCGTTTGTGTGAAATGCTCTACCAGGTTCATTCCTAGATAATGCACTCAAAGGGCACTAAGCATAGAGTGTGAAAACTGAGTTTCCTTGAGAGCTGCTTGGAAGCCTGATGGTGTGTGAAGTTAGTGAGCCAAATGGAGTTGTTCTCCCACAAGAACCACTCGGCTGATTCTTCTCCAATATGCCCTTCACCAACATGCAGTGTTTCCTTGATTGAATTAGCTCTCACACCAATATTTGCGTCTAGAGCCTTTGCATTGAGGGCTATCTGAAAACGGCTGTGGCGCTGAAGTTGCCTGTGAATGTGGAGTTGGTGGCATGTGAAACCCGCATGTGGAGCATTCGTTTGTGTGGGATGCTGACAAAGCTTCATTTCAGTCCTAGCCACACAAAGAGCACTAAGCATAGAGTGTGAAAACTGAGTTTCCTTGAGAGCTGCTTGGAAGCCTGATGGTGTGTGAAGTTAGTGAGCCAAATGGAGTTGTTCTCCCACAAGAACCACTCGGCTGATCCTTCTTCAATATGCCCTTCACCAACATGCAGTGTTTCCTTGATTGAATTAGCTCTCACACCAATATTTGCGTCTAGAGCCTTTGCATTGAGGGCTATCTGAAAACGGCTGTGGCGCTGAAGTTGCCTGTGAATGTGGAGTTGGTGGCATGTGAAACCCGCATGTGGAGCATTCGTTTGTGTGGGATGCTCTACCAGGTTCATTTCAGTCCTAGCCATACAAAGGGCACTAAGCATAGAGTGTGAAAACTGAGTTTCCTTGAGAGCTGCTTGGAAGCCTGATGGTGTGTGAAGTTAGTGAGCCAAATGGAGTTGTTCTCCCACAAGAACCACTCGGCTGATCCTTCTTCAATATGCCCTTGACCAACATGCAGTGTTTCCTTGATTGAATTAGCTCTCACACCAATATTTGCGTCTAGAGCCTTTGCATTGAGGGCTATCTGAAAACAGCTGTGGCGCTGAAGTTGCCTGTGAATGTGGAGTTGGTGGCATGTGAAACCCGCATGTGGAGCATTCGTTTGTGTGGGATGCTCTACCAGGTTCATTCCTAGATAATGCACTCAAAGGGCACTAAGCATAGAGTGTGAAAACTGAGTTTCCTTGAGAGCTGCTTGGAAGCCTGATGGTGTGTGAAGTTAGTGAGCCAAATGGAGTTGTTCTCCCACAAGAACCACTCGGCTGATCCTTCTTCAATATGCCCTTCACCAACATGCAGTGTTTCCTTGATTGAATTAGCTCTCACACCAATATTTGCGTCTAGAGCCTTTGCATTGAGGGCTATCTGAAAACGGCTGTGGCGCTGAAGTTGCCTGTGAATGTGGAGTTGGTGGCATGTGAAACCCGCATGTGGAGCATTCGTTTGTGTGGGATGCTCTACCAGGTTCATTCCTAGATAATGCACTCAAAGGGCACTAAGCATAGAGTGTGAAAACTGAGTTTCCTTGAGAGCTGCTTGGAAGCCTGATGGTGTGTGAAGTTAGTGAGCCAAATGGAGTTGTTCTCCCACAAGAACCACTCGGCTGATCCTTCTTCAATATGCCCTTCACCAACATTGCAGTGTTTCCTTGATTGAATTAGCTCTCACACCAATATTTGCGTCTAGAGCCTTTGCATTGAGGGCTATCTGAAAACGGCTGTGGCGCTGAAGTTGCCTGTGAATGTGGAGTTGGTGGCATGTGAAACCCGCATGTGGAGCATTCGTTTGTGTGGGATGCTCTACCATTTTCATTCCTAGATAATGCACTCAAAGGGCACTAAACATAGAGTGTGAAAACTGAGTTTCCTTGAGAGCTGCTTGGAAGCCTGATGGTGTGTGAAGTTAGGGAGCCAAATGGAGTTGTTTTCCCACAAGAACCACTCGGCTGATCCTTCTTCAATATGCCCTTCACCAACATGCAGTGTTTCCTTGATTGAATTAGCTCTCACACCAATATTTGCGTCTAGAGCCTTTGCATTGAGGGCTATCTGAAAACGGCTGTGGCGCTGAAGTTGCCTGTGAATGTGGAGTTGGTGGCATGTGAAACCCGCATGTGGAGCATTCGTTTGTGTGGGATGCTGACCAAGCTTCATTTCAGTCCTAGGCACACAAAGGGCACTAAGCATAGAGTGTGAAAACTGAGTTTCCTTGAGAGCTGCTTGGAAGCCTGATGGTGTGTGAAGTTAGTGAGCCAAATGGAGTTGTTCTCCCACAAGAACCACTCGGCTGATCCTTCTTCAATATGCCCTTCACCAACATGCAGTGTTTCCTTGATTGAATTAGCTCTCACACCAATATTTGCGTCTAGAGCCTTTGCATTGAGGGCTATCTGAAAACGGCTGTGGCGCTGAAGTTGCCTGTGAATGTGGAGTTGGTGGCATGTGAAACCCGAATGTGAAGCATTGGTTTGTGTGGGATGCTCTACCAGGTTCATTCCTAGATAATGCACTCAAAGGGCACTAAGCATAGAGTGTGGAAACTGAGTTTCCTTGAGAGCTGCTTGGAAGCCTGATGGTGTGTGAAGTTAGTGAGCCAAATGGAGTTGTTCTCCCACAAGAACCACTCAGCTGATCCTTCTTCAATATGCCCTTGACCAACATGCAGTGTTTCCTTGATTGAATTAGCTCTCACACCAATATTTGCGTCTAGAGCCTTTGCATTGAGGGCTATCTGAAAATGGCTGTGGCGCTGAAGTTGCCTGTGAATGTGGAGTTGGTGGAATGTGAAACCCGCATGTGGAGCATTCGTTTGTGTGGGATGTTGACCAAGCTTCATTTCAGTCCTAGGCACACATAGAGCACTAAGCATAGAGTGTGAAAACTGAGTTTCCTTGAGAGCTGCTTGGAAGCCTGATGGTGTGTGAAGTTAGTGAGCCAAATGTAGTTGTTCTCCCACAAGAACCACTCGGCTGATTCTTCTTCAATATGCCCTTCACCAACATGCAGTGTTTCCTTGATTGAATTAGCTCTCACACCAATATTTGCGTCTAGAGCCTTTGCATTGAGGGCTATCTGAAAACGGCTGTGGCGCTGAAGTTGCCTGTGAATGTGGAGTTGGTGGCATGTGAAACCCGCATGTGGAGCATTCGTTTGTGTGGGATGCTCTATCAGGTTCATTTCAGTCCTAGCCATGCAAAGGGCACTAAGCATAGAGTGTGAAAACTGAGTTTCCTTGAGAGCTGCTTGGAAGCCTGATGGTGTGTGAATTTAGTGAGCCAAATGGAGTTGTTCTCCCACAAGAACTACTCGGCTGATCTTCTTCAATATGCCCTTCACCAACATGCAGTGTTTCCTTGATTGAATTAGCTCTCACACCAATATTTGCGTCTAGAGCCTTTGCATTGAGGGCTATCTGAAAACGGCTGTGGCGCTGAAGTTGCCTGTGAATGTGGAGTTGGTGGCATGTGAAACCCGCATGTGGAGCATTCGTTTGTGTGAAATGCTCTACCAGGTTCATTCCTAGATAATGCGCTCAAAGGGCACTAAGCATAGAGTGTGAAAACTGAGTTTCCTTGAGAGCTGCTTGGAAGCCTGATGGTGTGTGAAGTTAGTGAGCCAAATGGAGTTGTTCTCCCACAAGAACCACTCGGCTGATTCTTCTTCAATATACCCTTCACCAACATGCAGTGTTTCCTTGATTGAATTAGCTCTCACACCAATATTTGCGTCTAGAGCCTTTGCATTGAGGGCTATCTGAAAACGGCTGTGGCGCTGAAGTTGCCTGTGAATGTGGAGTTGGTGGCATGTGAAACCCGCATGTGGAGCATTCGTTTGTGTGAAATGCTCTACCAGGTTCATTCCTAGATAATGCACTCAAAGGGCACTAAGCATAGAGTGTGAAAACTGAGTTTCCTTGAGAGCTGCTTGGAAGCCTGATGGTGTGTGAAGTTAGTGAGCCAAATGGAGTTGTTCTCCCACAAGAACCACTCGGCTGATCCTTCTTCAATATGCCCTTCACCAACATGCAGTGTTTCCTTGATTGAATTAGCTCTCACACCAATATTTGCGTCTAGAGCCTTTGCATTGAGGGCTATCTGAAAACGGCTGTGGCGCTGAAGTTGCCTGTGAATGTGGAGTTGGTGCATGTGAAACCCGCATGTGGAGCATTCGTTTGTGTGGGATGCTCTACCAGGTTCATTCCTAGATAATGCACTCAAAGGGCACTAAGCATAGAGTGTGAAAACTGAGTTTCCTTGAGAGCTGCTTGGAAGCCTGATGGTGTGTGAAGTTAGTGAGCCAAATGGAGTTGTTCTCCCACAAGAACCACTCGGCTGATCCTTCTTCAATATGCCCTTCACCAACATGCAGTGTTTCCTTGATTGAATTAGCTCTCACACCAATATTTGCGTCTAGAGCCTTTGCATTGAGGCCTATCTGAAAACGGCTGTGGCGCTGAAGTTGCCTGTGAATGTGGAGTTGGTGGCATGTGAAACCCGCATGTGGAGCATTCGTTTGTGTGGGATGCTCTATCAGGTTCATTTCAGTCCTAGCCATGCAAAGGGCACTAAGCATAGAGTGTGAAAACTGAGTTTCCTTGAGAGCTGCTTGGAAGCCTGATGGTGTGTGAAGTTAGGGGGCCAAATGGAGTTGTTCTCCCACAAGAACTACTCGGCTTATCCTTCTTCAATATGCCCTTGACCAACATGCAGTGTTTCCTTGATTGAATTAGCTCTCACACCAATATTTGCGTCTAGAGCCTTTGCATTGAGGGCTATCTGAAAACGGCTGTGGCGCTGAAGTTGCCTGTGAATGTGGAGTTGGTGGCATGTGAAACCCGCATGTGGAGCATTTGTTTGTGTGGGATGCTGACCAAGCTTCATTTCAGTACTAGCCACACAAAGAGCACTAAGCATAGAGTGTGAAAACTGAGTTTCCTTGAGAGCTGCTTGGAAGCCTGATGGTGTGTGAAGTTAGTGAGCCAAATGGAGTTGTTCTCCCACAAGAACTACTCGGCTGATCCTTCTTCAATATGCCCTTCACCAACATGCAGTGTTTCCTTGATTGAATTAGCTCTCACACCAATATTTGCGTCTAGAGCCTTTGCATTGAGGGCTATCTGAAAACGGCTGTGGCGGTGAAGTTGCCTGTGAATGTGGAGTTGGTGGCATGTGAAACCCGCATGTGGAGCATTCGTTTGTGTGGGATGCTCTACCAGGTTCGTTCCTAGATAATGCACTCAAAGGGCACTAAGCATAGAGTGTGAAAACTTAGTTTCCTTGAGAGCTGCTTGGAAGCCTGATGGTGTGTGAAGTTAGTGAGCCAAATGGAGTTGTTCTCCCACAAGAACCACTCGGCTGATTCTTCTTCAATATGCCCTTCACCAACATGCAGTGTTTCCTTGATTGAATTAGCTCTCACACCAATATTTGCGTCTAGAGCCTTTGCATTGAGGGCTATCTGAAAACGGCTGTGGCGCTGAAGTTGCCTGTGAATGTGGAGTTGGTGGCATGTGAAACCCGCATGTGGAGCATTCGTTTGTGTGGGATGCTGACAAAGCTTCATTTCAGTCCTAGGCACACATAGAGCACTAAGCATAGAGTGTGAAAACTGAGTTTCCTTGAGAGCTGCTTGGAAGCCTGATGGTGTGTGAAGTTAGTGAGCCAAATGGAGTTGTTCTCCCACAAGAACCACTCGGCTGATCCTTCTTCAATATGCCCTTCACCAACATGCAGTGTTTCCTTGATTGAATTAGCTCTCACACCAATATTTGCGTCTAGAGCCTTTGCATTGAGGGCTATCTGAAAACGGCTGTGGCGCTGAAGTTGCCTGTGAATGTGGAGTTGGTGGCATGTGAAACCCGCATGTGGAGCATTCGTTTGTGTGGGATGCTCTACCAGGTTCATTCCTAGATAATGCACTCAAAGGGCACTAAGCATAGAGTGTGAAAACTGAGTTTCCTTGAGAGCTGCTTGGAAGCCTGATGGTGTGTGAAGTTAGTGAGCCAAATGGAGTTGTTCTCCCACAAGAACCACTCGGCTGATCCTTCTTCAATATGCCCTTCACCAACATGCAGTGTTTCCTTGATTGAATTAGCTCTCACACCAATATTTGCGTCTAGAGCCTTTGCATTGAGGGCTATCTGAAAACGGCTGTGGCGCTGAAGTTGCCTGTGAATGTGGAGTTGGTGGCATGTGAAACCCGCATGTGGAGCATTCGTTTGTGTGGGATGCTCTACCAGGTTCATTCCAAGATAATGCACTCAAAGGGCACTAAGCATAGAGTGTGAAAACTGAGTTTCCTTGAGAGCTGCTTGGAAGCCTGATGGTGTGTGAAGTTAGTGAGCCAAATGGAGTTGTTCTCCCACAAGAACCACTCGGCTGATCCTTCTTCAATATGCCCTTCACCAACATGCAGTGTTTCCTTGATTGAATTAGCTCTCACACCAATATTTGCGTCTAGAGCCTTTGCATTGAGGGCTATCTGAAAACGGCTGTGGCGCTGAAGTTGCCTGTGAATCTGGAGTTGGTGGCATGCGAAACCCGCATGTGGAGCATTCGTTTGTGTAGGATGCTGACCAAGCTTCATTTCAGTCCTAGGCACTCAAAGGGCACTAAGTATAGAGTGTGAAAACTGAGTTTCCTTGAGAGCTGCTTGGAAGCCTGATGGTGTGTGAAGTTAGGGAGCCAAATGGAGTTGTTCTCCCACAAGAACCACTCGGCTGATCCTTCTTCAATATGCCCTTCACCAACATGCAGTGTTTCCTTGATTGAATTAGCTCTCACACCAATATTTGCGTCTAGAGCCTTTGCATTGAGGGCTATCTGAAAACGGCTGTGGCGCTGAAGTTGCCTGTGAATGTGGAGTTGGTGGCATGTGAAACCCGCATGTGGAGCATTCGTTTGTGTGGATGCTCTACCAGGTTCATTCCTAGATAATGCACTCAAAGGGCACTAAGCATAGAGTGTGAAAACTGAGTTTCCTTGAGAGCTGCTTGGAAGCCTGATGGTGTGTGAAGTTAGGGAGCCAAATGGAGTTGTTCTCCCACAAGAACCACTCGGCTGATCCTTCTTCAATATGCCCTTCACCAACATGCAGTGTTTCCTTGATTGAATTAGCTCTCACACCAATATTTGCGTCTAGAGCCTTTGCATTGAGGGCTATCTGAAAACGGCTGTGGCGCTGAAGTTGCCTGTGAATGTGGAGTTGGTGGCATGTGAAACCCGCATGTGGAGCATTCGTTTGTGTGGGATGCTGACCAAGCTTCATTTCAGTCCTAGCCACACAAAGAGCACTAAGCATAGAGTGTGAAAACTGAGTTTCCTTGAGAGCTGCTTGGAAGCCTGATGGTGTGTGAAGTTAGTGAGCCAAATGGAGTTGTTCTCCCACAAGAACCACTCGGCTGATCCTTCTTCAATATGCCCTTCACCAACATGCAGTGTTTCCTTGATTGAATTAGCTCTCACACCAATATTTGCGTCTAGAGCCTTTGCATTGAGGGCTATCTGAAAACGGCTGTGGCGCTGAAGTTGCCTGTGAATGTGGAGTTGGTGGCATGTGAAACCCGAATGTGAAGCATTCGTTTGTGTGGGATGCTCTACCAGGTTCATTCCTAGATAATGCACTCAAAGGGCACTAAGCATAGAGTGTGAAAACTGAGTTTCCTTGAGAGCTGCTTGGAAGCCTGATGGTGTGTGAAGTTAGTGAGCCAAATGGAGTTGTTCTCCCACAAGAACTACTCGCTGATCCTTCTTCAATATGCCCTTCACCAACATGCAGTGTTTCCTTGATTGAATTAGCTCTCACACCAATATTTGCTTCTAGAGCCTTTGCATTGAGGGCTATCTGAAAACGGCTGTGGCGCTGAAGTTGCCTGTGAATGTGGAGTTGGTGGCATGTGAAACCCGCATGTGGAGCATTCGTTTGTGTGGGATGTTGACCAAGCTTCATTTCAGTCCTAGGCACACATAGAGCACTAAGCATAGAGTGTGAAAACTGAGTTTCCTTGAGCGTTGCTTGGAAGCCTGATGGTGTGTGAAGTTAGTGAGCCAAATGGAGTTGTTCTCCCACAAGAACCACTCGGCTGATTCTTCTTCAATATGCCCTTCACCAACATGCAGTGTTTCCTTGATTGAATTAGCAATTAGCTCTCACACCAATATTTGCGTCTAGAGCCTTTGCATTGAGGGCTATCTGAAAACGGCTGTGGCGCTGAAGTTGCCTCTGAATGTGGAGTTGGTGGCATGTGAAACCCGCATGTGGAGCATTCGTTTGTGTGGGATGCTCTACCAGGTTCATTCCAAGATGATGCACTCAAAGGGCACTAAGCATAGAGTGTGAAAACTGAGTTTCCTTGAGAGCTGCTTGGAAGCCTGATGGTGTGTGAAGTTAGTGAGCCAAATGGAGTTGTTCTCCCACAAGAACCACTCGGCTGATCCTTCTTCAATATGCCCTTCACCAACATGCAGTGTTTCCTTGATTGAATTAGCTCTCACACCAATATTTGCGTCTAGAGCCTTTGCATTGAGGGCTATCTGAAAACGGCTGTGGCGCTGAAGTTGCCTGTGAATGTGGAGTTGGTGGCATGTGAAACCCGCATGTGGAGCATTCGTTTGTGTGGGATGCTCTACCAGGTTCATTTCAGTCCTAGCCATACAAAGGGCACTAAGCATAGAGTGTGAAAACTGAGTTTCCTTGAGAGCTGCTTGGAAGCCTGATGGTGTGTGAAGTTAGTGAGCCAAATGGAGTTGTTCTCCCACAAGAACCACTCGGCTGATCCTTCTTCAATATGCCCTTCACCAACATGCAGTGTTTCCTTGATTGAATTAGCTCTCACACCAATATTTGCGTCTAGAGCCTTTGCATTGAGGGCTATCTGAAAACGGCTGTGGCGCTGAAGTTGCCTGTGAATGTGGAGTTGGTGGCATGTGAAACCCGCATGTGGAGCATTCGTTTGTGTGGGATGCTGACCAAGCTTCATTTCATTCCTAGGCACACATAGGGCACTAAGCATAGAGTGTGAAAACTGAGTTTCCTTGAGAGCTGCTTGGAAGCCTGATGGTGTGTGAAGTTAGTGAGCCAAATGGAGTTGTTCTCCCACAAGAACCACTCGGCTGATCCTTTTCAATATGCCCTTCACCAACATGCAGTGTTTCCTTGATTGAATTAGCTCTCACACCAATATTTGCGTCTAGAGCCTTTGCATTGAGGGCTATCTGAAAACGGCTGTGGCGCTGAAGTTGCCTGTGAATGTGGAGTTGGTGGCATGTGAAACCCGCATGTGGAGCATTCGTTTGTGTGGGATGCTCTACCAGGTTCATTCCAAGATGATGCACTCAAAGGGCACTAAGCATAGAGTGTGAAAACTGAGTTTCCTTGAGAGCTGCTTGGAAGCCTGGTGGTGTGTGAAGTTAGTGAGCCAAATGGAGTTGTTCTCCCACAAGAACCACTCGGCTGATCCTTCTTCAATATGCCCTTCACCAACATGCAGTGTTTCCTTGATTGAATTAGCTCTCACACCAATATTTGCGTCTAGAGCCTTTGCATTGAGGGCTATCTGAAAACGGCTGTGGCGCTGAAGTTGCCTGTGAATGTGGAGTTGGTGGCATGTGAAACCCGCATGTGGAGCATTCGTTTGTGTGGGATGCTCTACCAGGTTCATTTCAGTCCTAGCCATACAAAGGGCACTAAGCATAGAGTGTGAAAACTGAGTTTCCTTGAGAGCTGCTTGGAAGCCTGATGGTGTGTGAAGTTAGTGAGCCAAATGGAGTTGTTCTCCCACAAGAACCACTCGGCTGATCCTTCTTCAATATGCCCTTCACGAACATGCAGTGTTTCCTTGATTGAATTAGCTCTCACACCAATATTTGCGTCTAGAGCCTTTGCATTGAGGGCTATCTGAAAACGGCTGTGGCGCTGAAGTTGCCTGTGAATGTGGAGTTGGTGGCATGTGAAACCCGCATGTGGAGCATTCGTTTGTGTGGGATGCTGACCAAGCTTCATTTCATTCTTAGGCACACAAAGGGCACTAACCATAGAGTGTGAAAACTGAGTTTCCTTGAGAGCTGCTTGGAAGCCTGATGGTGTGTGAAGTTAGTCAGCCAAATGGAGTTGTTCTCCCACAAAAACCACTCGGCTGATCCTTCTTCAATATGCCCTTCACCAACATGCAGTGTTTCCTTGATTGAATTAGCTCTCACACCAATATTTGCGTCTAGAGCCTTTGCATTGAGGGCTATCTGAAAACGGCTGTGGCGCTGAAGTTGCCTGTGAATGTGGAGTTGGTGGCATGTGAAACCCGCATGTGGAGCATTCGTTTGTGTGGGATGCTCTACCAGTTCATTCCTAGATAATGCACTCAAAGGGCACTAAACAT
Organism: Ochotona princeps; assembly: GCF_030435755.1. NCBI lineage: Eukaryota > Metazoa > Chordata > Mammalia > Lagomorpha > Ochotonidae > Ochotona > Ochotona princeps. Next base: position 11,225 of record NW_026697747.1, read on the forward strand.
AGAGTGTGAAAACTGAGTTTCCTTGAGAGCTGCTTGGAAGCCTGATGGTGTGTGAAGTTAGTGAGCCAAATGGAGTTGTTCTCCCACAAGAACTACTCGGCTGATCCTTCTTCAATATGCCCTTCACCAACATGCAGTGTTTCCTTGATTGAATTAGCTCTCACACCAATATTTGCGTCTAGAGCCTTTGCATTGAGGGCTATCTGAAAACGGCTGTGGCGCTGAAGTTGCCTGTGAATGTGGAGTTGGTGGCATGTGAAACCCGCATGTGGAGCATTCGTTTGTGTGGGATGCTCTACCAGGTTCTTTCCTAGATAATGCACTCAAAGGGCACTAAGCATAGAGTGTGAAAACTGAGTTTCCTTCAGAGCTGCTATTGCTGGATCATACGTATGTTGAATTTGAGTTGTTTGAATATTCTCCATACTATTTCCATAGAGGCTGTACCAGCCCTCAGGCCCACCAGCAGTGGAGTAGGGTTCCCTTTTCCCCGCAACCTCGCCAACAAGTGTCGTTGGTGCTTTCATTCATGTGGGCCAGTCTTATTGGCGTTAGGTGGTATCTCATTGATGTTTTAATTTGGATTTCCCTTATTACCAGGGAACTTGAGCATTTTTTCATATGCTTATTTGCCATTTGGGTTTGTTCCTTTGTGAAGTGTTTGCCCATTTCCCGTGCCCATTTCTTGAGTGGCCTGTTTGTTTTGACATTTTGGTTGTTTTGTAGCTCTTTGTATATTCTGGAGATCAGCCCTCTATCACCTATGTCGTGTGCGAAGATCTTCTCCCATTCTGTGGGTTGCCTTTTTACTTTGTTGATTGTTTCTCTAGCTGTACAGAAGCTTCTTAGTTTGATGAGGTCCCAATTGTTTATTTTGGTCTCGATTTCTACTGCATCTGGAGTCTTTTTTAGGAAGTGAGGGCCTACCCCTAAGTGTTCCAGTGCACTTGTTCTATGAGAAACCAACATGCACTCCTATGTTCATAGCAGCACAATCAGTAATTGCAAAAACATGGAAACAACCAAAATGCCCATCAACAGAGGATTGGATAAGAAAGCTATGGTTCATCTACTCCATGGAATACTACTCAGCTATTAAAAAAAAACAAAATGCAGTTCTTTGTGGCCAAATGGGCCAAACTGGAAACCATAATGCTAAGGGAAATGAGCCAATCACAAAAGGTTAAATACCACATGTTTGCCTTAATTTAAGATGATATGATGTTATGTATAACATGTTATGTTTTGAATGTTATATGTTGTGTATAAACTAAAATTGAAGTATAGGTGAGGTGGTCACAGAAGGTGGCCGGGAACTCGCATTTACTTTTAACATATTGATTACTCATGACTATGTCAATTAATTCCATAATGATGTAAATTTTTGCTGATGGTATGTTGGAGCTTTCAATTGACTGGGATGATACTCTGCTGGCTCTGTCTTCAGACCAGAGAGGGTATACCTAAGAAGCCGTTGAACTTGACTGGACAATAAGATACTGGACTCTATGTTTGGTATACGCTTGCAATGGGAAATCTCAACTGAACTTGAGCTGCGGTTATGCAACAAGGTGGAGGAATCCACCATGGCGGGAGATTTGGGGAGGGGTGGGGAGAACCCAAGTATCTATGTAACTGTGTCACATAATAAAATGTAATTACTGAAGTTAAATAATAAATAATTAAAAAAAAAAAGATGTGTGTTAACCAAAAAAAAAAAAAAAAAAAAAAAAAAGAAAACTGAGTTTCCTTGAGAGCTGCTTGGAAGCCTGATGGTGCGTGAAGTTAGTGAGCCAAATGGAGTTGTTCTCCCACAAGAACCACTCGGCTGATCCTTCTTCAATATGCCCTTCACCAACATGCACTGTTTCCTTGATTGAATTAGCTCTCACACCAATATTTGCATCTAGAGCCTTTGCATTGAGGGCTATCTGAAAACGGCTGTGGCGCTGAAGTTGCCTGTGAATGTGGAGTTGGTGGCATGTGAAACCCGCATGTGGAGCATTCGTTTGTGTGGGATGCTCTACCAGGTTCATTCCAAGATGATGCAAAGGGCACTAAGCATAGAGTGTGAAAACTGAGTTTCCTTGAGAGCTGCTTGGAAGCCTGGTGGTGTGTGAAGTTAGTGAGCCAAATGGAGTTGTTCTCCCACAAGAACCACTCGGCTGATCCTTCTTCAATATGCCCTTCACCAACATGCACTGTTTCCTTGATTGAATTAGCTCTCACACCAATATTTGCGTCTAGAGCCTTTGCATTGAGGGCTATCTGAAAACGGCTGTGGCGCTGAAGTTGCCTGTGAATGTGGAGTTGGTGGCATGTGAAACCCGCATGTGGAGCATTCGTTTGTGTGGGATGCTCTACCAGGTTCATTTCAGTCCTAGCCATACAAAGGGCACTAAGCATAGAGTGTGAAAACTGAGTTTCCTTGAGAGCTGCTTGGAAGCCTGATGGTGTGTGAAGTTAGGGAGCCAAATGGAGTTGTTCTCCCACAAGAACCACTCGGCTGATCCTTCTTCAATATGCCCTTCACCAACATGCAGTGTTTCCTTGATTGAATTAGCTCTCACACCAATATTTGCGTCTAGAGCCTTTGCATTGAGGGCTATCTGAAAACGGCTGTGGCGCTGAAGTTGCCTGTGAATGTGGAGTTGGTGGCATGTGAAACCCGCATGTGGAGCATTCGTTTGTGTGGGATGCTGACCAAGCTTCATTTCATTCCTAGGCACACAAAGGGCACTAAGCATAGAGTGTGAAAACTGAGTTTCCTTGAGAGCTGCTTGGAAGCCTGATGGTGTGTGAAGTTAGTGAGCCAAATGGAGTTGTTCTCCCACAAGAACCACTCGGCTGATCCTTTTCAATATGCCCTTCACCCACATGCAGTGTTTCCTTGATTGAATTAGCTCTCACACCAATATTTGCGTCTAGAGCCTTTGCATTGAGGGCTATCTGAAAACGGCTGTGGCGCTGAAGTTGCCTGTGAATGTGGAGTTGGTGGCATGTGAAACCCGCATGTGGAGCATTCGTTTGTGTGGATGCTCTACCAGTTCATTCCTAGATAATGCACTCAAAGGGCACTAAACATAGAGTGTGAAAACTGAGTTTCCTTGAGAGCTGCTTGGAAGCCTGATGGTGTGTGAATTTAGTGAGCCAAATGGAGTTGTTCTCCCACAAGAACCACTCGGCTGATCCTTCTTCAATATGCCCTTCACCAACATGCAGTGTTTCCTTGATTGAATTAGCTCTCACACCAATATTTGCGTCTAGAGCCTTTGCATTGAGGGCTATCTGAAAACGGCTGTGGCGCTGAAGTTGCCTGTGAATGTGGAGTTGGTGGCATGTGAAACCCGCATGTGGAGCATTCGTTTGTGTGGGATGCTCTACCAGGTTCTTTCCTAGATAATGCACTCAAAGGGCACTAAGCATAGAGTGTGAAAACTGAGTTTCCTTCAGAGCTGCTATTGCTGGATCATACGGTATGTTGAATTTGAGTTGTTTGAATATTCTCCATACTGATTTCCATAGAGGCTGTACCAGCCCTCAGGCCCACCAGCAGTGGAGTAGGGTTCCCTTTTCCCCGCAACCTCGCCAACAAGTGTCGTTGGTGCTTTCATTCATGTGGGCCAGTCTTATTGGCGTTAGGTGGTATCTCATTGATGTTTTAATTTGGATTTCCCTTATTACCAGGGAACTTGAGCATTTTTTCATATGCTTATTTGCCATTTGGGTTTGTTCCTTTGTGAAGTGTTTGCCCATTTCCCGTGCCCATTTCTTGAGTGGCCTGTTTGTTTTGACATTTTGGTTGTTTTGTAGCTCTTTGTATATTCTGGAGATCAGCCCTCTATCACCTATGTCGTGTGCGAAGATCTTCTCCCATTCTGTGGGTTGCCTTTTTACTTTGTTGATTGTTTCTCTAGCTGTACAGAAGCTTCTTAGTTTGATGAGGTCCCAATTGTTTATTTTGGTCTCGATTTCTACTGCATCTGGAGTCTTTTTTAGGAAGTGAGGGCCTACCCCTAAGTGTTCCAGTGCACTTGTTCTATGAGAAACCAACATGCACTCCTATGTTCATAGCAGCACAATCAGTAATTGCAAAAACATGGAAACAACCAAAATGCCCATCAACAGAGGATTGGATAAGAAAGCTATGGTTCATCTACTCCATGGAATACTACTCAGCTATTAAAAAAAACAAAATGCAGTTCTTTGTGGCCAAATGGGCCAAACTGGAAACCATAATGCTAAGGGAAATGAGCCAATCACAAAAGGTTAAATACCACATGTTTGCCTTAATTTAAGATGATATGATGTTATGTATAACATGTTATGTTTTGAATGTTATATGTTGTGTATAAACTAAAATTGAAGTATAGGTGAGGTGGTCACAGAAGGTGGCCGGGAACTCGCATTTACTTTTAACATATTGATTACTCATGACTATGTCAATTAATTCCATAATGATGTAAATTTTTGCTGATGGTATGTTGGAGCTTTCAATTGACTGGGATGATACTCTGCTGGCTCTGTCTTCAGACCAGAGAGGGTATACCTAAGAAGCCGTTGAACTTGACTGGACAATAAGATACTGGACTCTGTGTTTGGTATACGCTTGCAATGGGGAAATCTCAACTGAACTTGAGCTGCGGTTATGCAACAAGGTGGAGGAATCCACCATGGCGGGAGGATTTGGGGAGGGGTGGGGAGAACCCAAGTATCTATGTAACTGTGTCACATAATAAAATGTAATTACTGAAGTTAAATAATAAATAATTAAAAAAAAAAAAGATGTGTGTTAACCAAAAAAAAAAAAAAAAAAAAAAAAGAAAACTGAGTTTCCTTGAGAGCTGCTTGGAAGCCTGATGGTGCGTGAAGTTAGTGAGCCAAATGGAGTTGTTCTCCACAAGAACCACTCGGCTGATCCTTCTTCAATATGCCCTTCACCAACATGCACTGTTTCCTTGATTGAATTAGCTCTCACACCAATATTTGCATCTAGAGCCTTTGCATTGAGGGCTATCTGAAAACGGCTGTGGCGCTGAAGTTGCCTGTGAATGTGGAGTTGGTGGCATGTGAAACCCGCATGTGGAGCATTCGTTTGTGTGGGATGCTCTACCAGGTTCATTCCAAGATGATGCAAAGGGCACTAAGCATAGAGTGTGAAAACTGAGTTTCCTTGAGAGCTGCTTGGAAGCCTGGTGGTGTGTGAAGTTAGTGAGCCAAATGGAGTTGTTCTCCCACAAGAACCACTCGGCTGATCCTTCTTCAATATGCCCTTCACCAACATGCAGTGTTTCCTTGATTGAATTAGCTCTCACACCAATATTTGCGTCTAGAGCCTTTGCATTGAGGGCTATCTGAAAACGGCTGTGGCGCTGAAGTTGCCTGTGAATGTGGAGTTGGTGGCATGTGAAACCCGCATGTGGAGCATTCGTTTGTGTGGGATGCTCTACCAGGTTCATTTCAGTCCTAGCAATACAAAGGGCACTAAGCATAGAGTGTGAAAACTGAGTTTCCTTGAGAGCTGCTTGGAAGCCTGATGGTGTGTGAAGTTAGGGAGCCAAATGGAGTTGTTCTCCCACAAGAACCACTCGGCTGATCCTTCTTCAATATGCCCTTCACCAACATGCAGTGTTTCCTTGATTGAATTAGCTCTCACACCAATATTTGCGTCTAGAGCCTTTGCATTGAGGGCTATCTGAAAACGGCTGTGGCGCTGAAGTTGCCTGTGAATGTGGAGTTGGTGGCATGTGAAACCCGCATGTGGAGCATTCGTTTGTGTGGGATGCTGACCAAGCTTCATTTCATTCCTAGGCACACAAAGGGCACTAAGCATAGAGTGTGAAAACTGAGTTTCCTTGAGAGCTGCTTGGAAGCCTGATGGTGTGTGAAGTTAGTCAGCCAAATGGAGTTGTTCTCCCACAAGAACCACTCGGCTGATCCTTTTCAATATGCCCTTCACCCACATGCAGTGTTTCCTTGATTGAATTAGCTCTCACACCAATATTTGCGTCTAGAGCCTTTGCATTGAGGGCTATCTGAAAACGGCTGTGGCGCTGAAGTTGCCTGTGAATGTGGAGTTGGTGGCATGTGAAACCCGCATGTGGAGCATTCGTTTGTGTGGGATGCTCTACCAGTTCATTCCTAGATAATGCACTCAAAGGGCACTAAACATAGAGTGTGAAAACTGAGTTTCCTTGAGAGCTGCTTGGAAGCCTGATGGTGTGTGAATTTAGTGAGCCAAATGGAGTTGTTCTCCCACAAGAACTACTCGGCTGATCCTTCTTCAATATGCCCTTCACCAACATGCAGTGTTTCCTTGATTGAATTAGCTCTCACACCAATATTTGCGTCTAGAGCCTTTGCATTGAGGGCTATCTGAAAACGGCTGTGGCGCTGAAGTTGCCTGTGAATGTGGAGTTGGTGGCATGTGAAACCCGCATGTGGAGCATTCGTTTGTGTGGGATGCTCTACCAGGTTCTTTCCTAGATAATGCACTCAAAGGGCACTAAGCATAGAGTGTGAAAACTGAGTTTCCTTCAGAGCTGCTATTGCTGGATCATACGGTATGTTGAATTTGAGTTGTTTGAATATTCTCCATACTGATTTCCATAGAGGCTGTACCAGCCCTCAGGCCCACCAGCAGTGGAGTAGGGTTCCCTTTTCCCCGCAACCTCGCCAACAAGTGTCGTTGGTGCTTTCATTCATGTGGGCCAGTCTTATTGGCGTTAGGTGGTATCTCATTGATGTTTTAATTTGGATTTCCCTTATTACCAGGGAACTTGAGCATTTTTTCATATGCTTATTTGCCATTTGGGTTTGTTCCTTTGTGAAGTGTTTGCCCATTTCCCGTGCCCATTTCTTGAGTGGCCTGTTTGTTTTGACATTTTGGTTGTTTTGTAGCTCTTTGTATATTCTGGAGATCAGCCCTCTATCACCTATGTCGTGTGCGAAGATCTTCTCCCATTCTGTGGGTTGCCTTTTTACTTTGTTGATTGTTTCTCTAGCTGTACAGAAGCTTCTTAGTTTGATGAGGTCCCAATTGTTTATTTTGGTCTCGATTTCTACTGCATCTGGAGTCTTTTTTAGGAAGTGAGGGCCTACCCCTAAGTGTTCCAGTGCACTTGTTCTATGAGAAACCAACATGCACTCCTATGTTCATAGCAGCACAATCAGTAATTGCAAAAACATGGAAACAACCAAAATGCCCATCAACAGAGGATTGGATAAGAAAGCTATGGTTCATCTACTCCATGGAATACTACTCAGCTATTAAAAAAAACAAAATGCAGTTCTTTGTGGCCAAATGGGCCAAACTGGAAACCATAATGCTAAGGGAAATGAGCCAATCACAAAAGGTTAAATACCACATGTTTGCCTTAATTTAAGATGATATGATGTTATGTATAACATGTTATGTTTTGAATGTTATATGTTGTGTATAAACTAAAATTGAAGTATAGGTGAGGTGGTCACAGAAGGTGGCCGGGAACTCGCATTTACTTTTAACATATTGATTACTCATGACTATGTCAATTAATTCCATAATGATGTAAATTTTTGCTGATGGTATGTTGGAGCTTTCAATTGACTGGGATGATACTCTGCTGGCTCTGTCTTCAGACCAGAGAGGGTATACCTAAGAAGCCGTTGAACTTGACTGGACAATAAGATACTGGACTCTATGTTTGGTATACGCTTGCAATGGGGAAATCTCAACTGAACTTGAGCTGCGGTTATGCAACAAGGTGGAGGAATCCACCATGGCGGGAGGATTTGGGGAGGGGTGGGGAGAACCCAAGTATCTATGTAACTGTGTCACATAATAAAATGTAATTACTGAAGTTAAATAATAAATAATTAAAAAAAAAAAGATGTGTGTTAACCAAAAAAAAAAAAAAAAAAAAAAAAGAAAACTGAGTTTCCTTGAGAGCTGCTTGGAAGCCTGATGGTGCGTGAAGTTAGTGAGCCAAATGGAGTTGTTCTCCCACAAGAACCACTCGGCTGATCCTTCTTCAATATGCCCTTCACCAACATGCAGTGTTTCCTTGATTGAATTAGCTCTCACACCAATATTTGCGTCTAGAGCCTTTGCATTGAGGGCTATCTGAAAACGGCTGTGGCGCTGAAGTTGCCTGTGAATGTGGAGTTGGTGGCATGTGAAACCCGCATGTGGAGCATTCGTTTGTGTGGGATGCTCTACCAGGTTCATTCCTAGATAATGCACTCAAAGGGCACTAAGCATAGAGTGTGAAAACTGAGTTTCCTTGAGAGCTGCTTGGAAGCCTGATGGTGTGTGAAGTTAGAGAGCCAAATGGAGTTGTTCTCCCACAAGAACCACTCGGGTGATCCTTCTTCAATATGCCCTTCACCAACATGCAGTGTTTCCTTGATTGAATTAATTCTCACACCAATATTTGCGTCTAGAGCCTTTGCATTGTGGGCTATCTGAAAACGGCTGTGGCGCTGAAGTTGCCTGTGAATGTGGAGTTGGTGGCATGTGAAACCCGCATGTGGAGCATTCGTTTGTGTGGGATGCTCTACCAGGTTCATTCCTAGATAATGCACTCAAAGGGCACTAAGCATAGAGTGTGAAAACTGAGTTTCCTTGAGAGCTGCTTGGAAGCCTGATGGTGTGTAAAGTTAGTGAGCCAAATGGAGTTGTTCTCCCACAAGAACCACTCTGCTGATCCTTCTTCAATATGCCCTTCACCAACATGCAGTGTTTCCTTGATTGAATTAGCTCTCACACCAATATTTGCGTCTAGAGCCTTTGCATTGAGGGCTGTCTGAAAACGGCTGTGGCGCTGAAGTTGCCTGTGAATGTGGAGTTGGTGGCATGTGAAACCCGCATGTGGAGCATTCGTTTGTGTGGGATGCTCTACCAGGTTCATTCCTAGATAATGCACTCAAAGGGCACTAAGCATAGAGTGTGGAAACTGAGTTTCCTTGAGAGCTGCTTGGAAGCCTGATGGTGTGTGAAGTTAGTGAGCCAAATGGAGTTGTTCTCCCAAAAGAACCACTCAGCTGATCCTTCTTCAATATGCCCTTCACCAACATGCAGTGTTTCCTTGATTGAATTAGCTCTCACACCAATATTTGCGTCTAGAGCCTTTGCATTGAGGGCTATCTGAAAACGGCTGTGGCGCTGAAGTTGCCTGTGAATGTGGAGTTGGTGGCATGTGAAACCCGCATGTGGAGCATTCGTTTGTGTGGGATGCTGACCAAGCTTCATTTCAGTCCTAGGCACACAAAGGGCACTAAGCATAGAGTGTGAAAACTGAGTTTCCTTGAGAGCTGCTTGGAAGCCTGATGGTGTGTGAAGTTAGTGAGCCAAATGGAGTTGTTCTCCCACAAGAACTACTCGGCTGATCCTTCTTCAATATGCCCTTCACCAACATGCAGTGTTTCCTTGATTGAATTAGCTCTCACACCAATATTTGCGTCTAGAGCCTTTGCATTGAGGGCTATCTGAAAACGGCTGTGGCGCTGAAGTTGCCTGTGAATGTGGAGTTGGTGGCATGTGAAACCCGCATGTGGAGCATTCGTTTGTGTGGGATGCTCTACCAGGTTCATTCCTAGATAATGCACTCAAAGGGCACTAAGCCTAGAGTGTGAAAACTGAGTTTCCTTGAGAGCTGCTTGGAAGCCTGATGGTGTGTGAAGTTAGAGAGCCAAATGGAGTTGTTCTCCCACAAGAACCACTCGGCTGATCCTTCTTCAATATGCCCTTCACCAACATGCAGTGTTTCTTTGATTGAATTAGCTCTCACACCAATATTTGCATCTAGAGCCTTTGCATTGAGGGCTATCTGAAAACGGCTGTGGCGCTGAAGTTGCCTGTGAATGTGGAGTTGGTGGCATGTGAAACCCGCATGTGGAGCATTCGTTTGTGTGGGATGCTCTACCAGGTTCATTCCTAGATAATGCACTCAAAGGGCACTAAGCATAGAGTGTGAAAACTGAGTTTCCTTGAGAGCTGCTTGGAAGCCTGATGGTGTGTGAAGTTAGTGAGCCAAATGGAGTTGTTCTCCCACAAGAACCACTCGGCTGATCCTTCTTCAATATGCCCTTGACCAACATGCAGTGTTTCCTTGATTGAATTAGCTCTCACACCAATATTTGCGTCTAGAGCCTTTGCATTGAGGGCTATCTGAAAACGGCTGTGGCGCTGAAGTTGCCTGTGAATGTGGAGTTGGTGGCATGTGAAACCCGCATGTGGAGCATTCGTTTGTGTGGGATGCTGGCCAATCTTCATTTCAGTCCTAGGCACACAAAGGGCACTAAGCATAGAGTGTGAAAACTGAGTTTCCTTGAGAGCTGCTTGGAAGCCTGATGGTGTGTGAAGTTAGGGAGCCAAATGGAGTTGTTCTCCCACAAGAACCACTCGGCTGATCCTTCTTCAATATGCCCTTCACCAACATGCAGTGTTTCCTTGATTGAATTAGCTCTCACACCAATATTTGCGTCTAGAGCCTTTGCATTGAGGGCTATCTGAAAACGGCTGTGGCGCTGAAGTTGCCTGTGAATGTGGAGTTGGTGGCACGTGAAACCCGCATGTGAAGCATTCGTTTGTGTGGAATGCTGACCAAGCTTCATTTCAGTCCTAGCCACACAAAGGGCACTAAGCATAGAGTGTGAAAACTGAGTTTCCTTCAGAGCTGCTTGGAAGCCTGATGGTGTGTGAAGTTAGGGAGCCAAATGGAGTTGTTCTCCCACAAGAACCACTCGGCTGATCCTTCTTCAATATGCCCTTCACCAACATGCAGTGTTTCCTTGATTGAATTAGCTCTCACACAAATATTTGCGTCTAGAGCCTTTGCATTGAGGGCTATCTGAAAACGGCTGTGGCGCTGAAGTTGCCTGTGAATGTGGAGTTGGTGGCATGTGAAACCCGCATGTGGAGCATTCGTTTGTGTGGGATGCTCTACCAGGTTCATTCCTAGATAATGCACTCAAAGGGCACTAAGCATAGAGTGTGAAAACTGAGTTTCCTTGAGAGCTGCTTGGAAGCCTGATGGTGTGTGAAGTTAGTGAGCCAAATGGAGTTGTTCTCCCACAAGAACCACTCGGCTGATCCTTCTTCAATATGCCCTTCACCAACATGCAGTGTTTCCTTGATTGAATTAGCTCTCACACCAATATTTGCGTCTAGAGCCTTTGCATTGAGGGCTATCTGAAAACGGCTGTGGCACTGAAGTTGCCTGTGAATGTGGAGTTGGTGGCATGTGAAACCCGCATGTGGAGCATTCGTTTGTGTGGGATGCTGACCAAGCTTCATTTCAGTCCTAGGCACACAAAGGGCACTAAGCATAGAGTGTGAAAACTGAGTTTCCTTGAGAGCTGCTTGGAAGCCTGATGGTGTGTGAAGTTAGTGAGCCAAATGGAGTTGTTCTCCCACAAGAACCACTCGGCTGATCCTTCTTCAATATGCCCTTCACCAACATGCAGTGTTTCCTTGATTGAATTAGCTCTCACACCAATATTTGCGTCTAGAGCCTTTGCATTGAGGGCTATCTGAAAACGGCTGTGGCGCTGAAGTTGCCTGTGAATGTGGAGTTGGTGGCATGTGAAACCCGCATGTGGAGCATTCGTTTGTGTGGGATACTCTACCAGGTTCATTCCTAGATAATGCACTCAAAGGGCACTAAGCATAGAGTGTGAAAACTGAGTTTCCTTGAGAGCTGCTTGGAAGCCTGATGGTGTGTGAAGTTAGTGAGCCAAATGGAGTTGTTCTCCCACAAGAACCACTCGGGTGATCCTTCTTCAATATGCCCTTCACCAACATGCAGTGTTTCCTTGATTGAATTAGCTCTCACACCAATATTTGCGTCTAGAGCCTTTGCATTGAGGGCTATCTGAAAACGGCTGTGGCGCTGAAGTTGCCTGTGAATGTGGAGTTGGTGGCATGTGAAACCCGCATGTGGAGCATTCGTTTGTGTGGGATGCTGACCAAGCTTCATTTCAGTCCTAGGCACACAACGTTCACTAAGCATAGAGTGTGAAAACTGAGTTTCCTTGAGAGCTGCTTGGAAGCCTGATGGTGTGTGAAGTTAGGGAGCCAAATGGAGTTGTTCTCCCACAAGAACCACTCGGCTGATCCTTCTTCAATATGCCCTTCACCAACATGCAGTGTTTCCTTGATTGAATTAGCTCTCACACCAATATTTGCGTCTAGAGCCTTTGCATTGAGGGCTATCTGAAAACGGCTGTGGCGCTGAAGTTGCTTGTGAATGTGGAGTTGGTGGCATGTGAAACCCGCATGTGGAGCATTCGTTTGTGTGGGATGCTCTACCAGGTTCATTCCTAGATAATGCACTCAAAGGGCACTAAGCAGAGTGTGAAAACTGAGTTTCCTTGAGAGCTGCTTGGAAGCCTGATGGTGTGTGAAGTTAGTGAGCCAAATGGAGTTGTTCTCCCAAAAGAACCACTCAGCTGATCCTTCTTCAATATGCCCTTGACCAACATGCAGTGTTTCCTTGATTGAATTAGCTCTCACACCAATATTTGCGTCTAGAGCCTTTGCATTGAGGGCTATCTGAAAACGGCTGTGGCGCTGAAGTTGCCTGTGAATGTGGAGTTGGTGGCATGTGAAACCCGCATGTGGAGCATTCGTTTGTGTGGGATGCTGGCCAATCTTCATTTCAGTCCTAGGCACACAAAGGGCACTAAGCATAGAGTGTGAAAACTGAGTTTCCTTGAGAGCTGCTTGGAAGCCTGATGGTGTGTGAAGTTAGTGAGCCAAATGGAGTTGTTCTCCCACAAGAACCACTCGGCTGATCCTTCTTCAATATGCCCTTCACCAACATGCAGTGTTTCCTTGATTGAATTAGCTCTCACACCAATATTTGCGTCTAGAGCCTTTGCATTGAGGGCTATCTGAAAACGGCTGTGGCGCTGAAGTTGCCTGTGAATGTGGAGTTGGTGGCACGTGAAACCCGCATGTGAAGCATTCGTTTGTGTGGAATGCTGACCAAGCTTCATTTCAGTCCTAGCCACACAAAGGGCACTAAGCATAGAGTGTGAAAACTGAGTTTCCTTCAGAGCTGCTTGGAAGCCTGATGGTGTGTGAAGTTAGGGAGCCAAATGGAGTTGTTCTCCCACAAGAACCACTCGGCTGATCCTTCTTCAATATGCCCTTCACCAACATGCAGTGTTTCCTTGATTGAATTAGCTCTCACACAAATATTTGCGTCTAGAGCCTTTGCATTGAGGGCTATCTGAAAACGGCTGTGGCGCTGAAGTTGCCTGTGAATGTGGAGTTGGTGGCATGTGAAACCCGCATGTGGAGCATTCGTTTGTGTGGGATGCTCTACCAGGTTCATTCCTAGATAATGCACTCAAAGGGCACTAAGCATAGAGTGTGAAAACTGAGTTTCCTTGAGAGCTGCTTGGAAGCCTGATGGTGTGTGAAGTTAGTGAGCCAAATGGAGTTGTTCTCCCACAAGAACCACTCGGCTGATCCTTCTTCAATATGCCCTTCACCAACATGCAGTGTTTCCTTGATTGAATTAGCTCTCACACCAATATTTGCGTCTAGAGCCTTTGCATTGAGGGCTATCTGAAAACGGCTGTGGCACTGAAGTTGCCTGTGAATGTGGAGTTGGTGGCATGTGAAACCCGCATGTGGAGCATTCGTTTGTGTGGGATGCTGACCAAGCTTCATTTCAGTCCTAGGCACACAAAGGGCACTAAGCATAGAGTGTGAAAACTGAGTTTCCTTGAGAGCTGCTTGGAAGCCTGATGGTGTGTGAAGTTAGTGAGCCAAATGGAGTTGTTCTCCCACAAGAACCACTCGGCTGATCCTTCTTCAATATGCCCTTCACCAACATGCAGTGTTTCCTTGATTGAATTAGCTCTCACACCAATATTTGCGTCTAGAGCCTTTGCATTGAGGGCTATCTGAAAACGGCTGTGGCGCTGAAGTTGCCTGTGAATGTGGAGTTGGTGGCATGTGAAACCCGCATGTGGAGCATTCGTTTGTGTGGGATGCTGACCAAGCTTCATTTCAGTCCTAGGCACACAAAGGGCACTAAGCATAGAGTGTGAAAACTGAGTTTCCTTGAGAGCTGCTTGGAAGCCTGATGGTGTGTGAAGTTAGGGAGCCAAATGGAGTTGTTCTCCCACAAGAACCACTCGGCTGATCCTTCTTCAATATGCCCTTCACCAACATGCAGTGTTTCCTTGATTGAATTAGCTCTCACACCAATATTTGCGTCTAGAGCCTTTGCATTGAGGGCTATCTGAAAACGGCTGTGGCGCTGAAGTTGCCTGTGAATGTGGAGTTGGTGGCATGTGAAACCCGCATGTGGAGCATTCGTTTGTGTGGGATGCTGGCCAATCTTCATTTCAGTCCTAGGCACACAAAGGGCACTAAGCATAGAGTGTGAAAACTGAGTTTCCTTGAGAGCTGCTTGGAAGCCTGATGGTGTGTGAAGTTAGGGAGCCAAATGGAGTTGTTCTCCCACAAGAACCACTCGGCTGATCCTTCTTCAATATGCCCTTCACCAACATGCAGTGTTTCCTTGATTGAATTAGCTCTCACACCAATATTTGCGTCTAGAGCCTTTGCATTGAGGGCTATCTGAAAACGGCTGTGGCGCTGAAGTTGCCTGTGAATGTGGAGTTGGTGGCACGTGAAACCCGCATGTGAAGCATTCGTTTGTGTGGAATGCTGACCAAGCTTCATTTCAGTCCTAGGCACACAAAGGGCACTAAGCATAGAGTGTGAAAACTGAGTTTCCTTCAGAGCTGCTTGGAAGCCTGATGGTGTGTGAAGTTAGGGAGCCAAATGGAGTTGTTCTCCCACAAGAACCACTCGGCTGATCCTTCTTCAATATGCCCTTCACCAACATGCAGTGTTTCCTTGATTGAATTAGCTCTCACACAAATATTTGCGTCTAGAGCCTTTGCATTGAGGGCTATCTGAAATCGGCTGTGGCGCTGAAGTTGCCTGTGAATGTGGAGTTGGTGGCATGTGAAACCCGCATGTGGAGCATTCGTTTGTGTGGGATGCTCTACCAGGTTCATTCCTAGATAATGCACTCAAAGGGCACTAAGCATAGAGTGTGAAAACTGAGTTTCCTTGAGAGCTGCTTGGAAGCCTGATGGTGTGTGAAGTTAGTGAGCCAAATGGAGTTGTTCTCCCACAAGAACCACTCGGCTGATCCTTCTTCAATATGCCCTTCACCAACATGCAGTGTTTCCTTGATTGAATTAGCTCTCACACCAATATTTGCGTCTAGAGCCTTTGCATTGAGGGCTATCTGAAAACGGCTGTGGCGCTGAAGTTGCCTGTGAATGTGGAGTTGGTGGCATGTGAAACCCGCATGTGGAGCATTCGTTTGTGTGGGATGCTGACCAAGCTTCATTTCAGTCCTAGGCACACAATGGGCACTAAGCATAGAGTGTGAAAACTGAGTTTCCTTGAGAGCTGCTTGGAAGCCTGATGGTGTGTGAAGTTAGGGAGCCAAATGGAGTTGTTCTCCCACAAGAACCACTCGGCTGATCCTTCTTCAATATGCCCTTCACCAACATGCAGTGTTTCCTTGATTGAATTAGCTCTCACACCAATATTTGCGTCTAGAGCCTTTGCATTGAGGGCTATCTGAAAACGGCTGTGGCGCTGAAGTTGCCTGTGAATGTGGAGTTGGTGGCATGTGAAACCCGCATGTGGAGCATTTGTTTGTGTGGGATGCTCTACCAGGTTCATTCCTAGATAATGCACTCAAAGGGCACTAAGCATAGAGTGTGAAAACTGAGTTTCCTTGAGAGCTGCTTGGAAGCCTGATGGTGTGTGAAGTTAGTGAGCCAAATTGAGTTGTTCTCCCACAAGAACCACTCGGCTGATCCTTCTTCAATATGCCCTTCACCAACATGCAGTGTTTCCTTGATTGAATTAGCTCTCACACCAATATTTGCGTCTAGAGCCTTTGCATTGAGGGCTATCTGAAAATGGCTGTGGCGCTGAAGTTGCCTGTGAATGTGGAGTTGGTGGCATGTGAAACCCGCATGTGGAGCATTCGTTTGTGTGGGATGCTGACCAAGCTTCATTTCAGTCCTAGGCACACAAAGGGCACTAAGCATAGAGTGTGAAAACTGAGTTTCCTTGAGAGCTGCTTGGAAGCCTGATGGTGTGTGAAGTTAGGGAGCCAAATGGAGTTGTTCTCCCACAAGAACCACTCGGCTGATCCTTCTTCAATATGCCCTTCACCAACATGCAGTGTTTCCTTGATTGAATTAGCTCTCACACCAATATTTGCGTCTAGAGCCTTTGCATTGAGGGCTATCTGAAAACGGCTGTGGCGCTGAAGTTGCCTGTGAATGTGGAGTTGGTGGCTTGTGAAACCCGCATGTGAAGCATTCGTTTGTGTGGGATGCTCTACCAGGTTCATTCCTAGATAATGCACTCAAAGGGCACTAAGCATAGAGTGTGAAAACTGAGTTTCCTTGAGAGCTGCTTGGAAGCCTGATGTTGTGTGAAGTTAGTGAGCCAAATGGAGTTGTTCTCCCAAAAGAACCACTCAGCTGATCCTTCTTCAATATGCCCTTCACCAACATGCAGTGTTTCCTTGATTGAATTAGCTCTCACACCAATATTTGCGTCTAGAGCCTTTGCATTGAGGGCTATCTGAAAACGGCTGTGGCGCTGAAGTTGCCTGTGAATGTGGAGTTGGTGGCATGTGAAACCCGCATGTGGAGCATTCGTTTGTGTGGGATGCTGACCAAGCTTCATTTCAGTCCTAGGCACACAAAGGGCACTAAGCATAGAGTGTGAAAACTGAGTTTCCTTGAGAGCTGCTTGGAAGCCTGCCTGATGGTGTGTGAAGTTAGTGAGCCAAATGGAGTTGTTCTCCCACAAGAACCACTCGGCTGATCCTTCTTCAATATGCCCTTCACCAACATGCAGTGTTTCCTTGATTGAATTAGCTCTCACACCAATATTTGCGTCTAGAGCCTTTGCATTGAGGGCTATCTGAAAACGGCTGTGGCGCTGAAGTTGCCTGTGAATGTGGAGTTGGTGGCATGTGAAACCCGCATGTGGAGCATTCGTTTGTGTGGGATGCTCTACCAGGTTCATTCCTAGATAATGCACTCAAAGGGCACTAAGCCTAGAGTGTGAAAACTGAGTTTCCTTGAGAGCTGCTTGGAAGCCTGATGGTGTGTGAAGTTAGAGAGCCAAATGGAGTTGTTCTCCCACAAGAACCACTCGGCTGATCCTTCTTCAATATGCCCTTCACCAACATGCAGTGTTTCCTTGATTGAATTAGCTCTCACACCAATATTTGCATCTAGAGCCTTTGCATTGAGGGCTATCTGAAAACGGCTGTGGCGCTGAAGTTGCCTGTGAATGTGGAGTTGGTGGCATGTGAAACCCGCATGTGGAGCATTCGTTTGTGTGGGATACTCTACCAGGTTCATTCCTAGATAATGCACTCAAAGGGCACTAAGCATAGAGTGTGAAAACCGAGTTTCCTTGAGAGCTGCTTGGAAGCCTGATGGTGTGTGAAGTTAGTGAGCCAAATGGAGTTGTTCTCCCACAAGAACCACTCAGCTGATCCTTCTTCAATATGCCCTTCACCAACATGCAGTGTTTCCTTGATTGAATTAGCTCTCACACCAATATTTGCGTCTAGAGCCTTTGCATTGAGGGCTATCTGAAAACGGCTGTGGCGCTGAAGTTGCCTGTGAATGTGGAGTTGGTGGCATGTGAAACCCGCATGTGGAGCATTCGTTTGTGTGGGATGCTGACCAAGCTTCATTTCAGTCCTAGGCACACAAAGGGCACTAAGCATAGAGTGTGAAAACTGAGTTTCCTTGAGAGCTGCTTGGAAGCCTGATGGTGTGTGAAGTTAGTGAGCCAAATGGAGTTGTTCTCCCACAAGAACTACTCGGCTGATCCTTCTTCAATATGCCCTTCACCAACATGCAGTGTTTCCTTGATTGAATTAGCTCTCACACCAATATTTGCGTCTAGAGCCTTTGCATTGAGGGCTATCTGAAAACGGCTGTGGCGCTGAAGTTGCCTGTGAATGTGGAGTTGGTGGCATGTGAAACCCGCATGTGGAGCATTCGTTTGTGTGGGATGCTCTACCAGGTTCATTCCTAGATAATGCACTCAAAGGGCACTAAGCCTAGAGTGTGAAAACTGAGTTTCCTTGAGAGCTGCTTGGAAGCCTGATGGTGTGTGAAGTTAGAGAGCCAAATGGAGTTGTTCTCCCACAAGAACCACTCGGCTGATCCTTCTTCAATATGCCCTTCACCAACATGCAGTGTTTCTTTGATTGAATTAGCTCTCACACCAATATTTGCATCTAGAGCCTTTGCATTGAGGGCTATCTGAAAACGGCTGTGGCGCTGAAGTTGCCTGTGAATGTGGAGTTGGTGGCATGTGAAACCCGCATGTGGAGCATTCGTTTGTGTGGGATGCTCTACCAGGTTCATTCCTAGATAATGCACTCAAAGGGCACTAAGCATAGAGTGTGAAAACTGAGTTTCCTTGAGAGCTGCTTGGAAGCCTGATGGTGTGTGAAGTTAGTGAGCCAAATGGAGTTGTTCTCCCACAAGAACCACTCGGCTGATCCTTCTTCAATATGCCCTTCACCAACATGCAGTGTTTCCTTGATTGAATTAGCTCTCACACCAATATTTGCGTCTAGAGCCTTTGCATTGAGGGCTATCTGAAAACGGCTGTGGCGCTGAAGTTGCCTGTGAATGTGGAGTTGGTGGCATGTGAAACCCGCATGTGGAGCATTCGTTTGTGTGGGATGCTGACCAAGCTTCATTTCAGTCCTAGGCACACAACGTTCACTAAGCATAGAGTGTGAAAACTGAGTTTCCTTGAGAGCTGCTTGGAAGCCTGATGGTGTGTGAAGTTAGAGAGCCAAATGGAGTTGTTCTCCCACAAGAACCACTCGGCTGATCCTTCTTCAATATGCCCTTCACCAACATGAAGTGTTTCTTTGATTGAATTAGCTCTCACACCAATATTTGCATCTAGAGCCTTTGCATTGAGGGCTATCTGAAAACGGCTGTGGCGCTGAAGTTGCCTGTGAATGTGGAGTTGGTGGCATGTGAAACCCGCATGTGGAGCATTCGTTTGTGTGGGATACTCTACCAGGTTCATTCCTAGATAATGCACTCAAAGGGCACTAAGCATAGAGTGTGAAAACTGAGTTTCCTTGAGAGCTGCTTGGAAGCCTGATGGTGTGTGAAGTTAGTGAGCCAAATGGAGTTGTTCTCCCACAAGAACCACTCGGGTGATCCTTCTTCAATATGCCCTTCACCAACATGCAGTGTTTCCTTGATTGAATTAGCTCTCACACCAATATTTGCGTCTAGAGCCTTTGCATTGAGGGCTATCTGAAAACGGCTGTGGCGCTGAAGTTGCCTGTGAATGTGGAGTTGGTGGCATGTGAAACCCGCATGTGGAGCATTCGTTTGTGTGGGATGCTGACCAAGCTTCATTTCAGTCCTAGGCACACAACGTTCACTAAGCATAGAATGTGAAAACTGAGTTTCCTTGAGAGCTGCTTGGAAGCCTGATGGTGTGTGAAGTTAGGGAGCCAAATGGAGTTGTTCTCCCACAAGAACCACTCGGCTGATCCTTCTTCAATATGCCCTTCACCAACATGCAGTGTTTCCTTGATTGAATTAGCTCTCACACCAATATTTGCATCTAGAGCCTTTGCATTGAGGGCTATCTGAAAACGGCTGTGGCGCTGAAGTTGCTTGTGAATGTGGAGTTGGTGGCATGTGAAACCCGCATGTGGAGCATTCGTTTGTGTGGGATGCTCTACCAGGTTCATTCCTAGATAATGCACTCAAAGGGCACTAAGCAGAGTGTGAAAACTGAGTTTCCTTGAGAGCTGCTTGGAAGCCTGATGGTGTGTGAAGTTAGTGAGCCAAATGGAGTTGTTCTCCCAAAAGAACCACTCAGCTGATCCTTCTTCAATATGCCCTTGACCAACATGCAGTGTTTCCTTGATTGAATTAGCTCTCACACCAATATTTGCGTCTAGAGCCTTTGCATTGAGGGCTATCTGAAAACGGCTGTGGCGCTGAAGTTGCCTGTGAATGTGGAGTTGGTGGCATGTGAAACCCGCATGTGGAGCATTCGTTTGTGTGGGATGCTGGCCAATCTTCATTTCAGTCCTAGGCACACAAAGGGCACTAAGCATAGAGTGTGAAAACTGAGTTTCCTTGAGAGCTGCTTGGAAGCCTGATGGTGTGTGAAGTTAGTGAGCCAAATGGAGTTGTTCTCCCACAAGAACCACTCGGCTGATCCTTCTTCAATATGCCCTTCACCAACATGCAGTGTTTCCTTGATTGAATTAGCTCTCACACCAATATTTGCGTCTAGAGCCTTTGCATTGAGGGCTATCTGAAAACGGCTGTGGCGCTGAAGTTGCCTGTGAATGTGGAGTTGGTGGCACGTGAAACCCGCATGTGAAGCATTCGTTTGTGTGGAATGCTGACCAAGCTTCATTTCAGTCCTAGCCACACAAAGGGCACTAAGCATAGAGTGTGAAAACTGAGTTTCCTTCAGAGCTGCTTGGAAGCCTGATGGTGTGTGAAGTTAGGGAGCCAAATGGAGTTGTTCTCCCACAAGAACCACTCGGCTGATCCTTCTTCAATATGCCCTTCACCAACATGCAGTGTTTCCTTGATTGAATTAGCTCTCACACAAATATTTGCGTCTAGAGCCTTTGCATTGAGGGCTATCTGAAAACGGCTGTGGCGCTGAAGTTGCCTGTGAATGTGGAGTTGGTGGCATGTGAAACCCGCATGTGGAGCATTCGTTTGTGTGGGATGCTCTACCAGGTTCATTCCTAGATAATGCACTCAAAGGGCACTAAGCATAGAGTGTGAAAACTGAGTTTCCTTGAGAGCTGCTTGGAAGCCTGATGGTGTGTGAAGTTAGTGAGCCAAATGGAGTTGTTCTCCCACAAGAACCACTCGGCTGATCCTTCTTCAATATGCCCTTCACCAACATGCAGTGTTTCCTTGATTGAATTAGCTCTCACACCAATATTTGCGTCTAGAGCCTTTGCATTGAGGGCTATCTGAAAACGGCTGTGGCACTGAAGTTGCCTGTGAATGTGGAGTTGGTGGCATGTGAAACCCGCATGTGGAGCATTCGTTTGTGTGGGATGCTGACCAAGCTTCATTTCAGTCCTAGGCACACAAAGGGCACTAAGCATAGAGTGTGAAAACTGAGTTTCCTTGAGAGCTGCTTGGAAGCCTGATGGTGTGTGAAGTTAGTGAGCCAAATGGAGTTGTTCTCCCACAAGAACCACTCGGCTGATCCTTCTTCAATATGCCCTTCACCAACATGCAGTGTTTCCTTGATTGAATTAGCTCTCACACCAATATTTGCGTCTAGAGCCTTTGCATTGAGGGCTATCTGAAAACGGCTGTGGCGCTGAAGTTGCCTGTGAATGTGGAGTTGGTGGCATGTGAAACCCGCATGTGGAGCATTCGTTTGTGTGGGATACTCTACCAGGTTCATTCCTAGATAATGCACTCAAAGGGCACTAAGCATAGAGTGTGAAAACTGAGTTTCCTTGAGAGCTGCTTGGAAGCCTGATGGTGTGTGAAGTTAGTGAGCCAAATGGAGTTGTTCTCCCACAAGAACCACTCGGCTGATCCTTCTTCAATATGCCCTTCACCAACATGCAGTGTTTCCTTGATTGAATTAGCTCTCACACCAATATTTGCGTCTAGAGCCTTTGCATTGAGGGCTATCTGAAAACGGCTGTGGCGCTGAAGTTGCCTGTGAATGTGGAGTTGGTGGCATGTGAAACCCGCATGTGGAGCATTCGTTTGTGTGGGATGCTGACCAAGCTTCATTTCAGTCCTAGGCACACAACGTTCACTAAGCATAGAGTGTGAAAACTGAGTTTCCTTGAGAGCTGCTTGGAAGCCTGATGGTGTGTGAAGTTAGGGAGCCAAATGGAGTTGTTCTCCCACAAGAACCACTCGGCTGATCCTTCTTCAATATGCCCTTCACCAACATGCAGTGTTTCCTTGATTGAATTAGCTCTCACACCAATATTTGCGTCTAGAGCCTTTGCATTGAGGGCTATCTGAAAACGGCTGTGGCGCTGAAGTTGCTTGTGAATGTGGAGTTGGTGGCATGTGAAACCCGCATGTGGAGCATTCGTTTGTGTGGGATGCTCTACCAGGTTCATTCCTAGATAATGCACTCAAAGGGCACTAAGCAGAGTGTGAAAACTGAGTTTCCTTGAGAGCTGCTTGGAAGCCTGATGGTGTGTGAAGTTAGTGAGCCAAATGGAGTTGTTCTCCCACAAGAACCACTCGGCTGATCCTTCTTCAATATGCCCTTCACCAACATGCAGTGTTTCCTTGATTGAATTAGCTCTCACACCAATATTTGCGTCTAGAGCCTTTGCATTGAGGGCTATCTGAAAACGGCTGTGGCACTGAAGTTGCCTGTGAATGTGGAGTTGGTGGCATGTGAAACCCGCATGTGGAGCATTCGTTTGTGTGGGATGCTGACCAAGCTTCATTTCAGTCCTAGGCACACAAAGGGCACTAAGCATAGAGTGTGAAAACTGAGTTTCCTTGAGAGCTGCTTGGAAGCCTGATGGTGTGTGAAGTTAGTGAGCCAAATGGAGTTGTTCTCCCACAAGAACCACTCGGCTGATCCTTCTTCAATATGCCCTTCACCAACATGCAGTGTTTCCTTGATTGAATTAGCTCTCACACCAATATTTGCGTCTAGAGCCTTTGCATTGAGGGCTATCTGAAAACGGCTGTGGCGCTGAAGTTGCCTGTGAATGTGGAGTTGGTGGCATGTGAAACCCGCATGTGGAGCATTCGTTTGTGTGGGATGCTGACCAAGCTTCATTTCAGTCCTAGGCACACAAAGGGCACTAAGCATAGAGTGTGAAAACTGAGTTTCCTTGAGAGCTGCTTGGAAGCCTGATGGTGTGTGAAGTTAGGGAGCCAAATGGAGTTGTTCTCCCACAAGAACCACTCGGCTGATCCTTCTTCAATATGCCCTTCACCAACATGCAGTGTTTCCTTGATTGAATTAGCTCTCACACCAATATTTGCGTCTAGAGCCTTTGCATTGAGGGCTATCTGAAAACGGCTGTGGCGCTGAAGTTGCCTGTGAATGTGGAGTTGGTGGCATGTGAAACCCGCATGTGGAGCATTCGTTTGTGTGGGATGCTGGCCAATCTTCATTTCAGTCCTAGGCACACAAAGGGCACTAAGCATAGAGTGTGAAAACTGAGTTTCCTTGAGAGCTGCTTGGAAGCCTGATGGTGTGTGAAGTTAGTGAGCCAAATGGAGTTGTTCTCCCACAAGAACCACTCGGCTGATCCTTCTTCAATATGCCCTTCACCAACATGCAGTGTTTCCTTGATTGAATTAGCTCTCACACCAATATTTGCGTCTAGAGCCTTTGCATTGAGGGCTATCTGAAAACGGCTGTGGCGCTGAAGTTGCCTGTGAATGTGGAGTTGGTGGCACGTGAAACCCGCATGTGAAGCATTCGTTTGTGTGGAATGCTGACCAAGCTTCATTTCAGTCCTAGCCACACAAAGGGCACTAAGCATAGAGTGTGAAAACTGAGTTTCCTTCAGAGCTGCTTGGAAGCCTGATGGTGTGTGAAGTTAGGGAGCCAAATGGAGTTGTTCTCCCACAAGAACCACTCGGCTGATCCTTCTTCAATATGCCCTTCACCAACATGCAGTGTTTCCTTGATTGAATTAGCTCTCACACAAATATTTGCGTCTAGAGCCTTTGCATTGAGGGCTATCTGAAAACGGCTGTGGCGCTGAAGTTGCCTGTGAATGTGGAGTTGGTGGCATGTGAAACCCGCATGTGGAGCATTCGTTTGTGTGGGATGCTCTACCAGGTTCATTCCTAGATAATGCACTCAAAGGGCACTAAGCATAGAGTGTGAAAACTGAGTTTCCTTGAGAGCTGCTTGGAAGCCTGATGGTGTGTGAAGTTAGTGAGCCAAATGGAGTTGTTCTCCCACAAGAACCACTCGGCTGATCCTTCTTCAATATGCCCTTCACCAACATGCAGTGTTTCCTTGATTGAATTAGCTCTCACACCAATATTTGCGTCTAGAGCCTTTGCATTGAGGGCTATCTGAAAACGGCTGTGGCGCTGAAGTTGCCTGTGAATGTGGAGTTGGTGGCATGTGAAACCCGCATGTGGAGCATTCGTTTGTGTGGGATGCTGACCAAGCTTCATTTCAGTCCTAGGCACACAAAGGGCACTAAGCATAGAGTGTGAAAACTGAGTTTCCTTGAGAGCTGCTTGGAAGCCTGATGGTGTGTGAAGTTAGGGAGCCAAATGGAGTTGTTCTCCCACAAGAACCACTCGGCTGATCCTTCTTCAATATGCCCTTCACCAACATGCAGTGTTTCCTTGATTGAATTAGCTCTCACACCAATATTTGCGTCTAGAGCCTTTGCATTGAGGGCTATCTGAAAACGGCTGTGGCGCTGAAGTTGCCTGTGAATGTGGAGTTGGTGGCATGTGAAACCCGCATGTGGAGCATTTGTTTGTGTGGGATGCTCTACCAGGTTCATTCCTAGATAATGCACTCAAAGGGCACTAAGCATAGAGTGTGAAAACTGAGTTTCCTTGAGAGCTGCTTGGAAGCCTGATGGTGTGTGAAGTTAGTGAGCCAAATGGAGTTGTTCTCCCACAAGAACCACTCGGCTGATCCTTCTTCAATATGCCCTTCACCAACATGCAGTGTTTCCTTGATTGAATTAGCTCTCACACCAATATTTGCGTCTAGAGCCTTTGCATTGAGGGCTATCTGAAAATGGCTGTGGCGCTGAAGTTGCCTGTGAATGTGGAGTTGGTGGCATGTGAAACCCGCATGTGGAGCATTCGTTTGTGTGGGATGCTGACCAAGCTTCATTTCAGTCCTAGGCACACAAAGGGCACTAAGCATAGAGTGTGAAAACTGAGTTTCCTTGAGAGCTGCTTGGAAGCCTGATGGTGTGTGAAGTTAGGGAGCCAAATGGAGTTGTTCTCCCACAAGAACCACTCGGCTGATCCTTCTTCAATATGCCCTTCACCAACATGCAGTGTTTCCTTGATTGAATTAGCTCTCACACCAATATTTGCGTCTAGAGCCTTTGCATTGAGGGCTATCTGAAAACGGCTGTGGCGCTGAAGTTGCCTGTGAATGTGGAGTTGGTGGCTTGTGAAACCCGCATGTGAAGCATTCGTTTGTGTGGGATGCTCTACCAGGTTCATTCCTAGATAATGCACTCAAAGGGCACTAAGCATAGAGTGTGAAAACTGAGTTTCCTTGAGAGCTGCTTGGAAGCCTGATGTTGTGTGAAGTTAGTGAGCCAAATGGAGTTGTTCTCCCAAAAGAACCACTCAGCTGATCCTTCTTCAATATGCCCTTCACCAACATGCAGTGTTTCCTTGATTGAATTAGCTCTCACACCAATATTTGCGTCTAGAGCCTTTGCATTGAGGGCTATCTGAAAACGGCTGTGGCGCTGAAGTTGCCTGTGAATGTGGAGTTGGTGGCATGTGAAACCCGCATGTGGAGCATTCGTTTGTGTGGGATGCTGACCAAGCTTCATTTCAGTCCTAGGCACACAAAGGGCACTAAGCATAGAGTGTGAAAACTGAGTTTCCTTGAGAGCTGCTTGGAAGCCTGCCTGATGGTGTGTGAAGTTAGTGAGCCAAATGGAGTTGTTCTCCCACAAGAACCACTCGGCTGATCCTTCTTCAATATGCCCTTCACCAACATGCAGTGTTTCCTTGATTGAATTAGCTCTCACACCAATATTTGCGTCTAGAGCCTTTGCATTGAGGGCTATCTGAAAACGGCTGTGGCGCTGAAGTTGCCTGTGAATGTGGAGTTGGTGGCATGTGAAACCCGCATGTGGAGCATTCGTTTGTGTGGGATGCTCTACCAGGTTCATTCCTAGATAATGCACTCAAGGGCTT
>NW_026697748.1:0-30191 GCF_030435755.1 Ochotona princeps
TGGCCGCTGCTATTGAGGTTGCGGTCGCTGCTGCTGCTCCTCCCTCTCGATAGGTCGCCCGGCAGCCCTCTGCAGCCCTGCCGCTGTATCACCAGCAGCGACTTGCATGCACAGCGCGTGCGCGCACCCACGTATCGCTGCAGCGAGCTACGGAGACTCCCGCACGTAGCAGCGTGGAGCGCCAAATACCCGCAGCAGCATACACAGTCTAAGGGAGCTCGCAGCAGTAGCAGCACTAGCAGCAGCGGCACCATAAGTAGCAGCAGCTGCAGCAGCAGCACTAGCTAGAGCGGCACCGAGCATCCAACGGGAAGACGAATGACAAAACGGTTTTTCGTGTGAATCACTGTAGGTGGAAAACGTTTTCTTCATACAAGGAGAATAGAGAGTTTTCGCAAGACGTTGAACTTACTAAGCCCTAAATATAAACATATATATATACATACATAGAGAGAGAGAGAGATATCTATATGTATATATGAAAGTGTATTGGAGCGATGTAACAATCCCTAGCCAGTCTGCATTTGCGACTACACACATGTATTAGTATGTGTCAGCAGCAACTAGAATCTAAGGCAGAAAAAGGGGGACGAATATATGAAACTATACTACTCGTATTACACCTACTACAGCCACCACTGCTACTACCACTTCCACTAGTAGCACAACACGTAGTACATCGTGTCCACTCAAATATTACTCAGTATAAAACTGAAAGCAATACACATATAAAACCATGCTCGCCACCACACAATAAAGAAAAGGAAAAAAGAAGACGAATATATATATATATACATATATATACATATATATGGAGGCACACGTATGCATAGGCACTAGTGCGATACACAACAGCGCACAGAAACTACCGTACAAAAAAGCGCGCTTTTTGACTTCTCTGTTTTTGAAGACTGTCCTTCCCCTGCCTCTCCTCCCAGTTTGAAATCGTGAAGGCAAGGAAAAGAAAGAACAGGCAAAGGCTCTATTTCTTCCCAAGAAGTCATTGAGAAACTCATATAGCAATGCATATATACATATATACGTTTCGGTCATGGACGCCCCACAGTGCTAATATATACACTATGTAAACATTAGTTCTCAAACGCCCGCAATCCGTATATGTACACACCCACACACTTACATCATTATCTATCTATCTACAAATATACGTATATATACGTATGCATACATATATATGCGAGTGTGCCGACATTTATGAAACACCCTGCTGCTTAGAGACGCTCTCCTACCTACATGCTTTTTTGTCTGTGCATACAACGGTCCTGCTGGTCCTCAACAAACTGACGAAAACAAACACGCGAGCACTTCTGTACTGGAGAGCAGCTCGCACCCCACGTGGAGACGACAAAACTTTCTAATGCTATGAGGGAGAAAGCCGCTGCTAAAATATCGTGTGACTATCTGTCAATATGGGATAGAGAAGGAGAAGAAGAAGGAGAGGGAGAAAGAGAAGAACAACAAGAAGAGAAAAGAATGAAGACGACGCTGCGCGCAGTCTAAAAAACGTCATCAGCCCACGGTGCATGTAGAACGAAGATACGTTGCGGGGAGGATGACGCAGGCGTATCACGGGCGGCTGCTGCTACTGCTGTGGCAGCTGCTGTTGCTAATCTACTACTACTAGTACGACTACCACAAACGACTTCTCCCTAACAGTATACTGAGGAGAACGATACTAATACTAATCTATCACATTCTGCAGCAGCACGAGCGTCACACGTACGACCCTTTTGTAGAAGCAAAAAAATCTCCTTTTCTCAGAAAAACTGGTTACAGGTCGCTGTCACCGATATATCTCTCTCTACTTCGCCATCTCTACATATATATACACCCATTTGTATATGTATATATATATTCGTAAAGCAAATACAGTTACAACGCACGAGCAGTCTGTCCAAATAAATATATAGATATATATATGTTCATCTCCGATCCGTTCACTAACTATAAATTTGTAAACACAGTAATTATATACCTTGCATGCTATCTTGTTGGTTCCTTTTTTTGCCCATTAAGAGAACTACAGACGAGGACAGAGAAATAACGTCCTAACAGCTGCTGTAACGTCTCGCTTCTCTCTCGTCCTTCTACAATCGCAGCTTCTCGTTGGTATCAGCATGCGATTATGGTAGTACTTCCCAAGTAGAAATCATGACTAGTTTATATACAGCTACTGCTTCCTGCACGTAATGGACTATAAAAGCTGTTCCTACTGCTGCGTCTGCAGATGCTGAAATATTTTATTGCGCAGATGGTGTTGTCCTCCTGTCGCAGCTCTGCTTTTTTTCGAGGTCTCTTTACGCTGATGCTGCGTACCGACTTATGTCCTACCAGGTTTGCAAAGACGTAGCTGCTATTCCTGATGCTAGTACTACGCGTACGAACTGCTGCTGCTCCCCTGCCTGTCACGAGGTGTGTGGGGTAGCCAATGCAACAACCACTATTACAATCTCTCCTTCTTCGTGCTGCCACCGCAAACAGACCTGACAACGTGGTGCGTTCGAACTGATACCCACTATTCCTCACGAACAAAAACCTACTTGTTTCTTCTAGAGAATTATTTGTGCCTTCACACAACTACTCAGAAGTTCGCAGGAACAATGTCTGCCGCTCTAGTACCCGACTTCATAATTCTTTGTTTTACTTTAGCTGGACTGCTGCGACTGCGTAAGCAACACCGTCTAATTAGCAATCCACTCACTTCTGTGAATTTCACGAAGAGAGTACTGCAGTGCTGGGCCACGAGGCATTACCAGTAGCAGCAGCAGCTGTTGATAGCGGACAAGTAGAATAGGTGGGTGGTTGTCTCACCTTCAAAAGAAGCGCAACAAGAGAAACCCCCGACCTACACTATGTGAAATAGTCCATATAATACCTGGAACTAGGGCGGCCTTGCAAACAGACAAGAGCCTACGCTAGTGTGGTAATCAGACACACTTCATTGCCCATCTGGTATAACACAGCTTTCGTACATTATGTAGACCACAGGCCGGCAGCTACAGCAGCAGGTAACAGCATGACAGTATAAGGAATGCAGACAATGGTGGCGCTGCATGGCAACCCTGCTACCACTGCAGCCAGCAAGCACTTACATTGTCGAGCATACGTTAGCGAAGATGTGACTGTGTAGTCCAGGTCTTGCATCTCGATGCAGAGAAGTCGACGACTGTTTACAGGGTATATACATGCAGAGAAGAATACTCATAAAGACCTTGCTGAGCACATAATACTTTCCTGATGTGAAATAAAACTACACGAAAAAACCAATGATAATCTGAACACAACGTGTTTTGACAAGCTCTGCAGAAGCAGCTAATCGACACGCTCCCCATGCTGCTTCCTACATGCCGCAAAAAATAAACCAGAACGGGGGAGCGTTGTATTACACTGCACTTGATGCTTCTTTTTTGTGACCGTACTCCAGGATGACCGTATAATATTAGCTTCGCTGCGCTTGAAAAAAAAAAAGAGCGTAAACTCCAGCTTCAAAAAGAACATCATGCATGTATTACGTGCACGCAGAGCGCACTTACTACTACCCATTACCAAGTGTGTGCTGACAGCTCTCCTCTGTTTTCTGTGTTACTCAAATTTTTCCTGTTGCTTGTCTCCCCGGTCTTTTGTCTGAACAACGTAAAAAGTGCTGTTGCTCCAATGTTTTATAAAGAGAAACCACTGCTGTACCGCTGCTGCTGCCGTTGCTGCTCCGAACGCCCGGCTGTGGTCTTCTGTTCCCAACGAGTCGGCGACGATGACAAACACAGCAGCCCCTTTTATATTTGTGTGCAGCAGCAGCAGCGGCAGATCAAAAAAGCTGCGCAGTAGCTCGAGAGCCACTGGTTGACGGAGGAGAAACCCAAGGACAAGGACGACGGTTGACATCCCCCAAACGCACAGCTACCCCCGAGTAGCGGTGCAGAGACCAGCCGCTCTCACTCTCACTCTCTCAAATTCACGCCAGCCGGAAAAGCACAAACGGCCTCCTCGATCGAAATACCTATTGCCCAGCAAGAAGAAGCCACCGCGAACAACCACGGTTAGCTACTATCGCGCGGATGGAGCAGCGCAGAGGCGCAGCAGCACCACCTGGTAACAGCAGCAGCTACGGCAGCAGTTGCAGCCAAGCCCCAGGAGGAAGCATCAAGACGAGCAACGGCAAAACCAGTACCAGCAGCAGCACTGGCAGCAGCAGCATGGGAGAGGAGCCAATCCCTTGCAGCAGCTAGTGCAGCCACGGAGCGCGTTGTTCGAGATAGCAGCTATACATTGTAGTACTATAAGTAGGTTAGCTGCGACATGAGCGAGAGAAAACCAGTACTCGGTAGTGCACGCGAGATACAGGAGCCGCACGCACAAGCTTTCGATAGAGGGGCTCACGATGAGCCATCCGGTCCGACGTACAATATATTAGGAGCTCAAAAGAACGTTCTGCTGTGTATCAATGGGGTGGGATAGCACATGCTGCAGTAACAGCAGCGCCTCGAACAAGCCGCACTGGATCATCTGGTGGGTCGGGGGAACTAGCAACGCTATGTCAATAATGAGCCATGCGTGTGTGGTGGCTGCGAATGGGGGGTACGACGAAAGCAAGCATATTGTTGTGGTACCGGTAACCAAAAATCCGGCAGCCGGGTAGTAACATGCACCGGCAGCTACTAATACGCAGCGATTAGTACCACTGATAGCAATGAACGCTTGCTTCTTCTTGTAGCTCCCCAGTAAAGGAGACCGCCGCAACAACAGCAGTGGCAAGCAGCAAGTACTAGCGGGAGTCGCACTGGCGCACAGCACTAGCCGTACAGTAGCGGAAGAACCACACCACGATCGCCATCATGGCGACGGCGGCTGCAGCCTGCCGCGCCCTACACCCACATGCAAAAGGGAGCGCGTGTGATCAGATATTGAGGGGGCTGCTTAACCAGCCCCCCCCATCACAAACCCGCTTCAATAACTTTGCACACTGAGCGAGTAATGAAAGGACCTACGTGCAACCAGCAGCATTTTCTGGTTATGGAAAATCTTCATATAAGGAGTAGCATTGGGGCTTATAATGTGTGACCCTCTTTACGATAGATAGGTGCTCTTCAGAGCACCTGACGCGATACTAGTGCCAGACGGGGAATCACCGAGCGTGGGCAGCGATGGTTAAGCAGGTGCCGGCCGACAGCGCCGGTCAGAGCGTGGCAGCTACGGTTTTTGTGCTCTTGCGGCATTCCCGTGCCCAGGATGGTTTGCACACGTATGCACGTGGCAATACCACACTAAGCGTTGTCTAAACGTGGTGAGGGCCACGCAGGCCGCGATGTTGAGCGGGTGCGCTGCACTGCACAAAAGGTTGCCTACTACGAGAGATAAAAAAACTGCTACGTGAAGGTGGAAGTCGGACGACATCGTGGTGTACCTACTTGTCATGGGGCGATTTCGGACGTCCCCCAGCAAGCCGGCGAGCGTGTCAATGGTTGCACACGTATGTGTTTGTGTGTTGCAGAGCCGGCGAACACCGGTGCAGTCTCACTACCGCCTTCCGTTTGCAGATCCTGCAGTCTCGTTGGCAGGTTAAGAGCCGCCGGCTTGCGAGCGCAAACCAGCATCAAGCCCGTAACACTAACGCACAGGCACTAGGAGCGTCGCACACCCTGTTGTGAAAGGCAATCAGATCCACGGCAGCTTAGCGTTCAGGCTCACAGCAGCATCTTCATGTCACAGAGGGCCATCAACGGAAAGACGTGTTGTCACCCTGGCTGTGCTCCCTCAGATGTTGCCTGTAACTTTGGTTTTTCTTCCGTCTAGAATGTGCGAAAAGCATCCAATCAGCGCCATGCTGCGACTGAGGAGAGCACTTCAAATAGAAGAAGCGCGCTACATCTGTGTGATCTTGTGGGATCGATTTACGTACCTACGTGGCAGCTGCACGCCAACATAGGGAGGAATACAGCACTACGACTACAAAGAAATTCACCGAAATAGGCAGAACGGAGGATGACAGTGTCTAATGAAGTTGTCACCCGTGAAACCCATTTGTTGAATCCGCGAACCATCAGCGGTGGCTTCCTGAGCTAATTTGCTCCGATCTATAGCAAGCCCTGACAAGAGTCTTCCGTGGTAGAGGAAAGACCGTGTATGAGCAGATTGCTGGGAAGTCGTAAGCAATTGCAGAACCGAAGGGAACGGTCGTCCTGTACTCAAGAACGTAATGAATGAGGAATGAAGATGTAATCAAATAATGCCCGACTGGCTGTCGCATTTGCGGGAAGGCATGACAGGCACGTGGACCCTCAGAGAAGACGGGCCATACGCAGGGGTATGCGTCTGTGCTGGTGGATGACGCGTAACCTGGAGACTACGCTGTCGGCACAGCTAAGCAGATAGCAGTAACCGTAGATGAAGGGGAATCCATAATCTACTTCATAATCTACCTGACCGAAGGAAGTAGATGGCACGTTCACATCATCTGAGCGAGAAAAGTTCGACCACTACGTGGCCCAGCCTCGGGAGAGGGTTGACATTCAGACGTCATTATACAAGGTTTTACGGGGTGGGGCAATCCGTCTTGGGGCACATTAGGGCAAAGGAGATGTGAACGCGGATGCGACACGTCTACGTTAACTGCGGCTGAGGGTGAAAGGTAGATACTCGTGCATATCTCTCTGCGTATGTGTGACTACCGCACAGCAGAGACGAGCATGAGGTGTTGTGACGAATAAAGCCGCGTTGCCGCAGGGCGTTATGTACAGCTTGTAAGGGAGGGCTGGTGCACATCGGACACGACAATTCAGGTCTCAGCTGACCGCGAGGTTCAACAAGAAGAGAAATCTAGTCGGCAGAGAGAACTGCAGCATCGGTCTTCACGTGCATACCCAAGTCCGAGAAAATCGCTCAGGCTCAGAAGGTACCACTTTCGTGCTCAAGAGGTACCGCTCAGGTTCACACTGACAGCGTCAGTCACTCAGTTGTTTTTGAGATGAAAAAGATTCGTCTCACTGGTGCGCCGGATAGTGACCAAGTTTACATGTGAAGGGAACTCACACACGACCACAAGCGTGTAAAGCGCTCCACAGAAAACTCACACACGACCACACGCGTGTATAGCGCTCCGCAGAAAAGAAGGTTCCTTGGGTTTGAGAAGACGAAGTCGCTCCTTCTTCTGCTAGTGGAGATGACGATCTATACGGATTGACGGTCTTGAGGACACTGTGTAGGCATTTATCAGACTTTGTGTCCGCTGTGGCAGAGCCACGCACTATCGAGTACCGGGATACGCCACGAGCATCGTACAGTAAAACTGATAGTCGCAGAAGCAAAGAAACACAAGCAGCGACGGAGTTGGAGCCAAATGAGTGCACAGGAGCTCAGTTCACACACGTGAAGGAGGGGAAGGCCCCCCGCTGAAGTGAATAGGGACTGGACCTACAATCGCGCCGCTTGGTGCTTTCGCGAGAAACTTTTATAGGGCATGCTTTCGTTGCTAGGAAAGTAGAAGATACATTGATCGTGGCCTACTTCACGCGGCCAATGCCCTGAGCCGGCTGAACGGCTGAAACACGAATTTACAGTTCTTGGAGTTCAAGTTCTACGTACGGACTGCGATTTCCTGTACGAAGCTTCTGCCGACGCAACAGCGACAACCGCATTCGTATCAGCCAGAAAGAGTTCCTCCGCCCACACCAGGTGTGATAGCCGGTTCCCCTCTCTCGATCGTTTCAAAGCAACCCTGGTCGCATATACATTTATAGAGGGAGATATATCGGAATATGTACTTCGAGTGTGTATGTAGATTGTCGTTACTGGAAACTACAAAATTATGCCTTAGCGTTGCCTCTTTGGTCGAGGACCTGGCAAATTGTGCTAGCCATAAGACTGCTTGGTCGACGTCAAGTCCCAACATTTCTATTGAAGCCTCTCAGTTGGCTGGGGTGCTACGTTTAAAAGCTCTCTCACCACACACTTCTCTCACAGCTGAGCTCCAAAGCACACTCGTCCTGTGGCAGCAATGGCATACGACGTATCACCGCTGCGTAGTTAGCTCCCTCCAGCAATCACCACTCAGCCATCCCTCGAAGTGCTGTCGGAAGCCCTTTGTATTCCTTCTATCACTCTTTCAGTGACGAGGGGTTGTCACCCTTATGAAATCGGTGTTAGCCGTGCTTTCCTGCAGTTCTAGCCGATTGTGAACGAGGGGTTGATGTATATTCAGTGCAACACTTGTTTGCGGACCGCTTTGCCAGCGATACACTGTGCGTATACTTTCACCCCGTATTCAACGTTGCATAGATTACGCTCTCCTTTTTTTCCCGCAAATACAGCCCCAACGTATGAGTCTTTGGACCTGATGTACCTGTAGCAGGAGAGTGTGCAAGCCAGGATTCAACCCTGTTCTAAAGTGAGAACCGCCTATCCACAATGGAAGCACTCACGCACTTGCACTTCACCAGTATGCTGAAGACTGATTCTCGTATCTCTTGCAGCTACACGGTCAGGCACGTTTACACCGCCACATGTGGGTACACGACAGCTCTACATGTTCTCAGCGTACTTCTTGGTTTCTGCCAGTACCCCAAGCACTTGGAGAAGCGCCTCTGGCGCGCGTAATAGGCCTAAAACGGTCAAATTCTGCCTTCATTCGGTCTCTACTAGTGTACAAGATGGGGTGCTGCTGCATAAATCGTACAAAAGCTCTGGAAACACCTATATGACATGTCGTCTGTTAGCTTATTGGCAGGGACGGCCTCTGGTGAAGAGGCCTCATAGCGCAGTTACGGGGCGGCGTATCTTTTGTACAGCGGTTGATGTGTCAAATAGCGCTCAGTTCATGTTGCCATCGAATGGCTTTTTCGTTAAGCTGCTTCACCACCAGCATCCTGTATACACACCCTCCTCCGCACATTAGTCCCCCTCCATCCTTGTCCACTATTACATTCTTTGGGCTAATAAAGTCTGATGTGCTGCCCCCAGCTTCAGTGCCATTCGTATGGCTAGATAACGGCGGACAGCAATTACAGGAGGTTGAGCTGAAGAGTCAGGTACGACTGCAGCACATCCGCAATACAGGACCCTCTCGGGAGGTAAGCGATGATGAAATATAGCAGCAGTGACAGGGCTAGTCGAAGAGTAGTCGAGGCACAGTGAACCAATAGAGCGTTGCGTTTGATGTGCCGAATGGTACAGCGAGGCAAGAGGAAACTGTGGCGAAGTCGAATCAGAAGACTGCGTTCAACGATGTGTACCTCGAGCTTCACCGTTCCTCTCACAGAACGCTGCGCGTACGAATCCATCCGCGCATAAATATATGTATATATACGTATATATATATATACAGAATCACTTGCGACTTCTTTTCAGTATGAGAGCAGCGGTCTAGGCGTGCCCGATCAGCTGTGCATCAACTTTTGTGCCGGCACACATATTTCGGCGGCGGTGCTGGGGGTAGTACGAGCTCGCCACGCTTTACCTTGTGTGCGCCGTAAGCGTTACACTTGTTCGTAGCATTAGGGCCAAGAGAACTTAGTAAGTTGTCCGAGGACGCATTCTTAAGCCCTAACTGACTGCAAAAGGAGGAGTGTCACCTGCTCTGAAAAAGGCATAAGTATAAAGGCTAGCTGCCGCAGCACAGCACTTATCTCCCTCGAAGACTTAATTTCACAAACCCATGCAGGAAGGACGAAGACTTCATTGTAGCCCAAAGGCGTCGCCTTAGCATGCCGCTTAGGTGGTCTCCGTCGAAAGTGTCGGCTGGTAATCTGAATACAAATCGCTTATGTCAGGTCTTTTCTGATCTCGAGTGATCTATTTGTGTGCAGGAATGCAGCTGAGAAGCAGCGGTTGTATATTGCATATGCGTCTGCTGTGCCCAGGGCTCCTGTGCCATGTGCAGCTAACGAGCCAAAGCTGTTTCTCCATGGCCACTTACACGCCGCGGAAATAGATCCTGAGCCAGCGTATACCATTTCGCGTATCTGTCTTTACAGAAGACGGACTGGCTTGCATAGAGATGGTATTTGTGCAAGTGGGTTCATATTCAAGCTCCGTGTGCGTGGAGATCCATATCTGGCACGCTTGCGGCGGCGAGAGGGGTGTGTAGTAACACTACAGGAAGCAGCCGTACGGACCCAAGGAGCGTCAATCCCGACCAGTCACAGGTAACGTCTGAGACAACCGTTTTTCTTCTACCTGTGAGACGAACACGTTAGTGTGCGGTCTGCCATGGAAACGGCTCTACGGGGCCTTTTTTCTCCCTCTGCCCCCTTCAAGAAACCACGCGCCGTCTAAAGTCCCCCATCGGTTTTCTCCATGGGCGGTATCCTCGTTGCATTTCCTCTCGAGAGCGGACCAGGCCGAGATAGCTCAGTTGGGAGAGCGTCAGACTGAAGATCTGAAGGTCCCTGGTTCGATCCCGGGTCTCGGCAGTGCCAGTGCGTTGCGTGTCCATGTTTCATGCGCGTGCCTTTCTTAAAGGTGGACGTTATTGTGTTCAAGTGCGCACAGCTGTGCGTGTGATGTTGTGCCACCTTTGTAGAGACGGTGCTGTGCTGGAGTGTTGCTTGTCACATTCCCGTATGCGTTCTATTCCAGTCCTCCAACTTTAGCCTCATTCTTGGTACCCGATCCTACGTGTAGCATGCAGTAGCGCCTCCCGTCCGTCATCGGCTCCATGTCCACACACCACGACGCTGCGCGGTCTCCGTCTTACTCTCTTCTTCCCTTAAATACATTCTCTTACAGCGAGAGATGCCACACTTCTACTACCCCAGCCATTACAGGATCCGACTTCACTCCCTCTTTCTTGGTACACACCTCGTGTGCTTAATCGACCGTCCATGTGGCATGCAGTGGCGCGTACACTGCCTCTCCCGCTCCTTGCCACACACCAAGACACCAAGTGGTCTTCGTCTCACTGTCTTCTTCTGTCATCTAACCGAATCTTTCAGAACGTGAGGCCACACTTGTATTACCCCAGCTATTGCTAGCGTGTATAGAGGGGCCGAGAGCCGAGAAGGCGCCATGATTCTTCCAGTGGGATGCACAAAGTGACGTGCCTGTCTGGAATCGAATTGTAGTAGGCAGAGGAGCTATCCTGAAAAGCAGCTTGCCGTATCGCACACACATGTGCAGCACCTGTCGAAGGGGTTCACCTTTGGCATTAATCCTGCATCTTCCTGTGGAATGCTCAAAGTTATATGCTTGTCTAGAAATGAATTGTAGTAAGCAGAGAAGCTTTCCTAGAAAGCAGCTGGGCAATTAGGACACTCACATGTGCAGCACCTGTCGAATGGGCTTAACCGTGGCTTTCATTCTGGATCTAGTACACTCCATATTAACATCGACATCTCCTGTGGCTGCAGCACACAGCAGTCCCCCAGCGTCCGAGAGACAGGACGGAAAACACCAACAGCAACAACAGCAAGGGGCAGCAGCCTACTGTTAGCCCACTCAGTCCATCCATACGTTGTGAACAAGTGCATTCGCAGCTTCACTGCCCGAACACACCCCTGTGTAAACTTTATATGGCCCTCCCTTAACGAGAACTTCCGTTACACAGGCGATTTACATTCGCACACACCAAGCGCAACACACACCATGTAACACACAAACGGTCGTACAAAGTCGCTTTTCCCAGCTGCCTCTCCTCCTGCGTTCGGTGCTGCTTACAAGTGCGGGGGAGAGCGCGTCCTATCAGTAGGCACTTCACTGTGGTGTTTTTTTGTTTGAGTTCTCTAAAGCTACATCGCTACTTCAGTCGACTTCTGGTAAATATCTTACCACAATTTCTTTGATGGTCATCACTGCTTCAGTCCTTCTGTTGTCAGACATATTGTCAGCTACGTTTGTCCCAACAGACCCTCACTACAGGACTGCTTACTTGAACGTGTGATGTGTGTATCTCTGTGGTTATCTGGGTATGTATGTATGGCTGTTATATAACTGTAACACATGTATATATACATATGTATGTACATATAAACATAGGTCCGTTACTGCGTAAATCTTCCGGTACGTTGTGGTTCGACTACAGCTGGAGCTTGGTGCGTACTACCGTCTACTGCTGCACGTTGACTGGCACCGTCAGGTTTCTCATCGTAATGCTTCTTTCAGCTGTGTTGCTGCTCCCTTCGCCGCCGCACATCACTTGTATATTGCTGTAATAGGTGTTAACCGAAGCAAAAGCAGCGGGTGCGCAGCAACATCTCCGGTGCTTTAGTGCCCAGTGCATAGCTGATACTCGCTACTTGCATGCGTCAAAGAAAAAATGACGTCTTGATATTATCTGCTCTGCTCTCGAGCCTACCGACCGCGTTGTCGCAAGGAAGAACAGCAGCAGCTGTCACATCGCGAAGACCGTTAGAACCGTGCATGCTCATTGAGTGTGAATCGAGTCGTGCAAAACAACAAAAACGTCGGGCTCAATCATTTTCAACAGTGTGAGTAGGTTGCTTCTGCAGCTAGCCCCACAAGTTGCTCTTGTGTGCACAAGGGCGAGCTTGCAGCAAAGGACCCTCCTAGCGACAACTTCGTCAAAGCACTACTGCTATCCCCTGCTAGCACGTGTTCACCTCCATCCACCCTACTTCTTGTCACCTCCTGCCACTGTGGCATCTGTTTCTCCTCCTCCTTCTGCTGCTGTTGCTTCTGTCTCTGTCTCTGCTGCTGCTGTTGCCTCCGATCCTTCTGACGTTTACTGCAGCTATAACGTTTTTTGCTGCGTTTTCTGTTGTACCCCTATGCTATCCAGCCTGTTGCCGCAGAAACGTCTTTGACATTGAAGCGTGGGCCGGCTGCATCACACTACTGCGATACTGCTTCCTCCACTACTCTCTCATTTCTTGCCGGTTAAAACTGGCAAAGAAGCCCTCCAGCTATACACAAAAGAGGAGGGTCTGCGCTTTCCTTGACCTGACTGGTGCTTACAGTTATCTCCCGGAGGATGCTGCTGTCCCTGCAGTCACCCGAAGTGCAGCGGAGCAGCAGCTGCTGCCTGCCGTTGCTGTAGCATGTGCACCACTAACAAGTCGTCTTTATTCCGGCTCCTAGTGCAGGCACCAAACGGATGAGTGTATAGCCTCAATATATCATTGAAGCTTTAGCTGCGTGGTTTCATAGACCTGCATGCCGCAGCACTCGCCAGCACATGTAACGACAGAGTCCAGCTTCCCCAGTCTAGATCAGATTTCTCCCGCGCAAGCAAAAAATATTGAATAGCCATTCGAGCATAGAATACTAACTAACAGCAGCGGTCTTGATTCTGCAGAATAGAAGCGGTTAAATAGCCGCGAAATGTCTCTCCAGGGAAGAAGGTCACAGCAGAAGTGTCTTTCATAGAGCGAGACAGTAATAGCACCGACCAACAGGAAAAGGCAGTAAAGGTGGAGGGTCGATAGTTTAGTGAAAAATCGTGAAAGCAGTAGTGTTTAGAAGAGGAGAGCCCTAGAAACAACAGTGTGTGATCCAGAAGAGAGGAGTTTCAGCAGCAGTGTCTCCCGCCTAATCACGCCGCTACGTTAATGACGTCGTGTTGCTCTCTGTTATTTTTTTGGCAAGACCAGCGCAGAAGCTCTGCAATTGTATAAGGAACACAGCAGGCATCTAAGAGCTGCCTCTCTTCTCCAGTCATACATGCGCTCATATGTACATCTATACGTATATATTTTATACATGTATACTCATTGTATGTCGCTAGATATACTGACAGCTTACCATCCAGCTCCACACTGGTACACGTAAATATATATATATATATTATATAGCTGTACCTATTATGTGTATATAATTGAACTAGATTGATGGCTACTGACCTAGGTACATGATGGGAGCGATCTGAGGTGCAGATGCGTATATTTAAGGGCGTACATCGCCCTATATATTTGAGCTACTGCTAAACACTGCTGTGTAGACATAATCAGAGCTTCAGAAAACCACAGGGTAAACTTTCCGCAAGAAGAAGTAGCTACTGCAACAGCAGTAGACATGTCCACATCAGCAGAAGCACGTCAAGGGGCGAAGCGGCATGCAGCACGTAGCAAGTGTAATAGAGACAGCGCCCAGAGAGACTGTCCCCAACGGAAGGGATACTCATACCAAATATGCATTTGAGAATGGTTGGCATTTGCAGGCAGCTGTTAATGGCACGAACTGGCTCAACCAGAGTGTGTTATATGTAAGGCGTGCATATCACAACTAGATTACTATTGGGAGAGCGTCTTCACTTTTGTAAGGAGCTCTCAATCACAAAGAGATAATCGCGGCTTTGAAATCATAGCCCCATCTCCACGGAGACCGTGAACTTGATTATGATGTTTTACTTCTAAAGCTCGAAGTTCAAGAGCACAAATTCCGCAGCTCCCCACCACCACGGCCGCTACCCAGTGAGGTAGGTATGTGACACCCTCGATACAAACACTGAGCCCACGCCGCAGTAGTGAAGCCCCAGCCCCCGTTCCCTACCATGCGTCTGTGCTAGTGAACTCTATGTACTAGTGACTGGCAACTCTGGACGCCACTGCCCTTTTCCGTTGCGTACAAGAAGAAGGGGCAACGACCGCCGAGGGAACTCTGCGTCTGCGAAATACTGCGGGTTGCACGCTGCGAGGGGGTGACCACATACCTACAGCACCTTTTGTGTCCTGAGGGTCAACCTGGAGACTGCAGGGCGTCTCGATCAAATCAGTGCGCTGACAAGCGCAACTCTGGTCACTGGAAGGTTACCACCGCTGGGGGGTTCGTGGAAAGACTGCAGTGGACATGTTTATAACTCACATGGCTCTCTCACACGGAGCACAAGTCTCGTAGTAATGGGAGGAGTGAGCTAGTAGCACCGCTTTGCAAGAAGAAAGACGAGAAGGCTGCAGCAGCAATCCAGTTCATTGTCATCTACCCATAACCTTATATATATATCTATCCACCGATTATACGGATGGCTGCATTTACAAAGGGATATATGTTCACGCAAGAGGACGGTACAAGCCACCCCGGACCAGGTAGCCCACTGAAGTATTATGAGGACTGTTGTGATCAACTCGCAGCTGCCACCACGCAATTTCAAAAGAGAAAGGGACGCTCCCAGCGACACATCTATCAGCCCCTCTCCCTCTAATCACGTACAGGTATCTACTACATACGTCAACAACCGTAAATACATACACACGTGTATACATACTTATACGGATATATATATATATATACTATATGTATATAAGTATACTATGTATATATGTGCGTGTGATTGAACGTAGACACTGTCGCAATGTCACGCTGCAAATTCTATGACCCGAAATACGCTTGAAGACGGAGTAGAGGAGTCTGTTCATCAAATGACTTCGCAACAAAAACAGCAATAGCAGCTCTACATGTAGGATGCAAAAAGGGTGTGGGTAGTAATACCCGTAGTGGTAGTCGATACAACTAGTAGCAGCTTTGACAAGACTTTGAGAAAGATTTATCCCAAAAAGAATTTTTTTTATAAAGCAGCCCCTTCACGACAGCAATAGGGAGCAAGAGCAGCAAGGACGTCAGCTCCGTTGTACGTTGCAGCAGCTGTGGTGGTGTGCTCCGCATATTTGTGGTGTTAAGATAGATAATGAAGCACTATCACTCGGCCCAAGGGATGGGAAAATGGCCTTTCGATACTTCTAGTATGCATGCGGCAGAATGTGAAGCTTTCCCTCATACACTTGCGAAATTGAGCAGTAGTAGTAGTAGCGGCATTGAAGCATCCGGTAATTCTATCACAAACAGGCAGCAATAAACCCACACCGAGAGGCTGTGCCTGTACGTTCATAAAAGAAGAAAGACACAATTATACAACCGTGTCTGTGTGTGTTCGTGGGTGTGTGTGTGTGTGTGTGTGTTTGTGGGTGTTTCTTCAGCACAAATGACATTGAAAGCGTCTTCTTTCTGTGCGCTTGTGTGGCGCACAGAAAGAAGACGTATATACTCGAGTAGCCACTCTCCATAAGCGCAGCGCCCGTGGGCAGCGTTCATGAGGTGGGGTGCTGCTGCTACTGAGAAAACGTCCTGCTGCTTGCGTCACACAAATAATGCATCAGTAACGATCTTTCCTGCTACGGTCTTGAGGCCATTATTAACTTCATACAACTGTTTTTCTGTAGGATACACACACCAACAGCAACTCAAA
This sequence comes from Ochotona princeps, assembly GCF_030435755.1. Lineage (NCBI taxonomy): Eukaryota > Metazoa > Chordata > Mammalia > Lagomorpha > Ochotonidae > Ochotona > Ochotona princeps. Next base: position 16,148 of record NW_026697748.1, read on the forward strand.
AACTTCCGTATGAGAAGCGCACAAGCGGGCCGCAGCGGCATATTTAAATACGACGACAGCAGCAGCTGCTGCATGTGCGTTGACAGCATCACTACCTCATACTTAGAGCGCCACTATATACAAAGAGAGAGAGAGAGAGAAAAAGGAAAGTGCGCGAACCACTATGCACACATAAATACATATATATAGGTATTGAGTTGTTTCAATTGCATATATATATGTGTATATCTATATGCATGCAGTAGCACCGCTATATATATATATATATACACGTTCAGAGAGAGAGCGACGCACCATGCATTCATAAAAACATACACATATATCTATATATATATGTATATATATGTATATAGGAGTTGAGATACTTTGACTGCATATGTATTTATGTATATATATATCGAAGCATTTTCTGTATATCCCTATACATATATATATATATATGTATATATAGATGAATTGAGATGCTTCGACTGCATATGTATTTATATATATATATATATATATAACGAAGCATTTTCTGTATATTCATATACATATATATGTATATATATATATGAACAGAGATGCTTTGACTGCAAATGTATTTATATCTATAACGAAGCGTCTTCTGTATGTCCACAGATATATATATACTTATATCTATATGCTAACTACTAGCAGTCGCAACCCTGCAGCAAAAGAAGAACGCAGCAGCAGCAAGTGAACAGGTGTGTGGAAGTGGCGCTGCTCTTGCAACCGCTGCAGCAAGTGCCACTTCATCAGTGATATTAATAGCTTCACTGCGGCCATATACACAAGGGGGAGCTGGGTATATATATATATATACGTCTATATACATATATACATATATATGCATGTCAGTAAAAAAGTGTAGGGAAGACTCATAGAGCGAGTTCTACAGTCGTCTGCTGCTGTGACAACAGCAACTCCTATCTGGCAAATATAGCAGCCACTGCGACCATACTGCTCCACCTCTTGCCTAGGTAGCGAAAGCGACAGCTGCTGTGCTGTTCTCTTTCTGCCTCTCGCCTTTTGGGAGAGAGCTGCCTCTGCCCTTCAGAGGTTGCTAACGTACAAGACTATAAGACGAAAAGAACATACCGGAGTGTAGCCAATACATACAGCACGCTGCGCCTATAAATATATGAGCAGATCTCTCTCTCTCTCACTCTGCGTATTCATATATATATATATATATATATAGGCATATGTGGGTATTGTTCCTTAGCTTTTACTTTATCTGCATATACATGCATATATATATATTCATATTATGGTTTCTGTGTAGGTGACGACAGAAGTAATAGAGGCATGCTGGTGTTGCGGTACGTTGAAATGTAGTGGGAACAATACATCATTCGCCTCTAGTAATACAAGATGTACTTGCACATTTTAGGTTGTTAGAGGGATTGTGTGTACACGTGTTTTCGCCTACCACCCCCCTAAGAATAAGTCAAACAAACTTATGGGAATGAATTTCAGCCGGTGCATTGAATTCAGAGTGATACATAACTATACAAGGAGAAGTAGAAGGAAGGAATGCAACGGCAGCGCGCGTCGGGCAGTGTCTGTCTACACGACGAGAAGCAGTAGGAAAGAATGCAACAGCAACAAGTTTTTGGCGGTCGCTGCCTCGACAGTACTCTGATAAGTAGATAAGGAGAAGCAGTATGAATGAGAGTTACAGCAGCAAATGTCTTCTCCGTTGCTTTCATTTACGTGGAAACTTTTGCAGCAGCTAGAAGGCAACTGGCAACAACGAAGGTCTTAGCGGTGCTAATGCACCTGCCCCCAAATTTATATGAGGAACAGGCGCAGCCGTCAGGAGGGAGGCAGCAGCAGAGGCAATCAGCCACACAGCGCATTACACACATGTACTACGAGAGTAGCCTCAGCTCCGAAGAGAAATAACAGAAGCACGACATCGTTCTATCAGCGGCAGCAGCCGCTCTACGAAGTAAGCAGCAACAACAGCAGCTAGGCCCTTCTCCGCAGTCTTTACATGAACATCAATGCTCAGCAGCACCTCACAGAGGGCACATTCTCGAGCAGCACGCGTCTTGCAGATGGCGGTCTGTACATTAAAAACATCAGCAGCAACAGCCACAGCCGCTTCCCTCAGAAGTAGTAACTACTAGCAGCAAGGGTCCCACACAGAGAGCGCTCTTTGTCACATGAAGAACATCAACAAGGGCACTCGAAAGAGAGTATCGTCTGGTAGCGGCAATCGTGGGATGCTAGCTGTGTCGCCACATGAAGAAACGCCGTCACGGCAGCACCAGCAGCGTGATAGCAGTACTAGTACGCTGGTGCTGAGCAGGAGTTAGCACACTGAAAGAGAAGAGACGTAGCCACAACGCACAGCGAATGGAAGGAGTCTCTGAGCAGAGGCAGTAGTACCAGAGGGAGCGTTGACGTCAACGTGAAGGAGGAGGAGGAGGGTCCTGACTCAAGGCAACTAGAGGAGCACATTACCTTCCTTCCACGAATACTTCGAACTGCGAAAGAAATACACAAGAGGTTCTCACGCTGCGATATGCCTACAGGAGTACCAAGCTATATATATATATACATCGCTCTCATTCACTCACTCTCTCTGTATGTGTGTCGCTCTCTCCTTCTCTCTTCATACATATATATATATCGCTCTCTCTATCTCTCGCTGTCTCTCTTTTCTCGCTCTCTCTCTCTCTCCCGATATATATATATATATGTATGGGAGAAAGTGAGATGGGCACAGGCGACATACGAACACTATGGGCAGGAGCAAACCCTTGCGCAGCCGCTGCGTTCAGCAAAGCAGAGAATTATATCCAGTCCCGCAGGCAAGAACAGTACTAAAGGGTTAGGCTGGAGTATGCGGCTCGCGGAATACAACAACCCCACAACAAGCCTCGTAAATACACATAGAAGCGTCTATAGCAGCAATTAATACACCCTCTACATACATACGGCGTTGTGAACAGGGTGGAAAGCATGCTGTAGCAACGTCGGTAGCGAGATGGCTGCACTGGCTCTCAACAGGACACACATGACACCTTAAAAAACTGTGCTAACAAGCGCAGCAACAACAGGGAAGGGAGCAACGTACAGGTAACTACTACTTAAGCAGTCGCAGCAGCTCAGCCAGCAGCAACACACAAAATAACATCGATCATAGCAACAACAGCATAAACAACAGCAACAGTGACAGCAGCATTGACAGCAGCCGCGGAAGTATTAGCAACACTTGCAGCAGTAGCAACACCTGCAGCAGTAGCACCACCTGCAGCAGCCGTAGCAACATCTGCAGCAGCCGTAGCAACATCTGCAGCAGCAACAGGAGTAACAGCTGCAGCAGCAGTAGCATCAGCAGTAGTAAGAGTCTAAGCGCCACCAGTTGCAGTAGTAGCAGCAGGTTTGGAGACAGAGGTGATGGGATACGCGAAAAAGAAGGAAGAAAGCAATAACAGGAAGAACAATCACAGCAGCGTGAGTGTGCTCGGAAGTGAAAGCAGCAGTACTATGTGTCAGCCAAAGAAACGCAGCAAGACAAGTCCTAGTCTACGTTGAAGGAGCTGCTGCTGCTGCTGCGCTTGCTGCAGCTAAGTATAACACTGTAGGATGTCTAGACAGAGCAAAAGGAGGCGGCACGTAAGTGGCTGCAGAAACGTCTGTGTACGACGCGCAAGCAAAGCAACGCACGATACTTTGCATGCACCCCCTCCTGCTTCCTAGAGAGCAATCTCTTCAGCAGCCAAAGCCAAATGCTTCACTTTGAGGTGGCTAGTACGAGCAGCCCCCATAGCATACGATCTACTACAACTACTACAACACTTACCGTATATGCTGCTGTGCCTGCTGCGACTGCTCTTTCTGCTGCAAATGCCGTTTCTGCTGCGACTGCTGTTTTGGCTACTAGTGCTCCTGCTGCTCTAGCTGAAACCCGGACGTGTGTTGCTACACCTATTATACACTGGATGCCTAGTACATATACTGCTGCTGGAGTATCTATATGTCTTTACCTACTCTCCGTGTCTACATGGAGGAATTCTAGCTGTCGTCATTGAAGCCTACACCAGCAGCAGCGCCGCTAGAGACGACAGCAGGGTAGCAGCAGCACGTGCCTAAGTAGTGTAGTGTCAACAGGGATGGCATGCGCAGGTGGTTGACTCTGCTCAACAGCAGCAGCAGCAACAGCAGCAGCAACAGCAGCAGCAGTGCTGACTGCAATACTCCTGTTTGCTGCAGCGGCAAGAGTAGCAGCAGGCGGAGCACTGGCCAGAGATATGACGGCAGCATTCATACAAATGACAGCAGCAGAGAAAGCGCAACAGTCCAACGGGGGAGTAATCGTAGTCAATGTACAAGTTCACACGACCACACGCGGGCTGCTGCTCAGCATCATGGCAGCAACATCAGTAAGGGTACAATACGGTGTTGTTGCAGAATGGAGTATATCCGTGACAACCTCATTGAAAGCAGTGCAGAAAGACGCACCTCGTGCCTCCAAAGCAGCACTGGGAAGAGAAGACGAAGGCTCACTCATAGTACAAGCACCAGTAGAAGAAGAGAAGGCGCTAGAAAAGACAATGGCGCAGAAGGAAGGAGCATTAGCAGCAGAAGCTTTGAAAGCAGCAGCAGTAGCGGCACCACGAGGAACAGCCGTGAAAGCATGTCTAGAAGAAGTTTTTCACCTGCGACTGCCACCATGTTGTCCCTACAGCAACATGGAAGTGCTAATAGCAGCAGCAGGTGGGTGCATGCAGTTAATAATGCTGCTATTGGTACGATCCCGCTAGTAGTAGCCTTGCTCTGGGTCTACTGTAGAACCTTCTGTTGCCTTCATGTAGCTAATGCTACTATTTTTACAACGCCAAGACCATCTGGCTTTCTATGCGTTTACTCAGGAGATATATATTGCCGTTGTGACTGTATTTTCCCTGCACGCTGCTCCTGTCACTGCAGCTGCTGTCCTCTAAAAACACTGAAGACTTGTAGTCGCTGCTCGAGAGGAGGCACTCTACGAGCTGGCGTTAGCAAGCACAGCTCTTGCGTTGTTGCTGCAGAACGTTATCGTCGTTATGCAATAGCAGCGCGAGAAAAATACGCCAACAGTAGCGAAACACGTGGGGCTGGTGGAGTAAGGAATTCCGAGGGTCTCGCTGCGGCAAATCATAGTGGTGAAGGCTTTCTTCGTATTACAGGTTACTTGCATGCAGCACCAGCAGCAGACTGGTATTGCAGATCCAAAGCAGCAATGCATGCAACTAAAGAACCCATGTTGTCTCTGCAGCTACTTCGTAGTACGTGTACTCAAGGTCACTATCGGGTCCATGCGTGCAAGGTAGCTACACGACCAACAGCACCTGCCGGAGTTAGCGCTTTAAGATCAACGAGGTCTGAAGTGTTAAGATCAACATCGGCAGCTGCTGCGGCGGAAGAAGAGAAAGAAAGAGTGCCAGGTGCAAAGGAGTTGAATAGCGTTGGAAGAGGATTACTCGCTGTGAACCTACCTGAAGGAGCTTCAGATGTAGTGATCCGAGACGGACGAGAAAAAATAGAGGGAACTGCGGACCACGCAACTATGCACGCAAACAGAGGGGATGCAGCAGCTGTGAGGATTGAAAACACTGCTGAATTGACAAGCGATACATTACTGAAAGCTCGCTTGGTGGAAGAAGACGTATGCATGGAACGTGGCGAGGCAGCAAACAATTCAACAAAAATGAGAAGAGAAGCAGTGCAAGAGAACGAGAAAGAAGGGCTGGCTGAGAAGAAAGAAGAGGAACCAACAGAAGAAGGGGAAGGCCCAGGAGTTGAGAAAGACAAAAAGGAAGAAAATGAAGAAGTAAAAGCAGAGGGGAAGAACACAATGATTCTGTCGAAAGTAGAAAACCTCTCATCAACAGCGTTGCTGCATGGGGGCTCCAGGGAGAGCAAGACTACCGTAGTAGGGACTGAGCCAGCCAGGCCAGCAACAGCAGCAGTAGCAAGAGCGGCAGCCGCAACAGCAGACGATATCGTCGGAGCAGCAGCAAGGCGTCCTATTTCGATGAAAGGAGGAAGGGGATCGATCGCAGAAAAAGCAGCAGCAGCGGTGGCAGCAGCAGCAGCAACGCAAACACTGGCAGCAGCAAATAATATCGTGGCAGTGAGTGCGGAAGAAGAAAGAGCAGCAGCAGCAGCTTTAGCTTCTGCGTCTCCAGCAACAGATATAAAGGCAGCTGATACTACTCTGAAAGCAGGAGAAGGAGCATTAGAAGTCGCATCAGCCTCACATACAACACTTGCAGAGAGCCCCCGAATGCTACCAACAACAGATAATATAGAAGCAGTGCCGGGACAAACAGCAGCAGCAGCAGCACCAAGAGCTTGTACTTCTACGACAACAGACACAAAAGCAGCTGATTGTAATCTGAAAGCAGGAGAAGTAGCATCCAGAGCTGCAACAGCAGCACATACAACGCAAGGAGGAAATCGACGAGTCCTGGCAGCAACAGATGATTTCAAATTAGTAGCGACAGCAGCACATGATGTAGAAGCAACGGCATTGGCAGCTGATGGTAGAAAATCAGTGGCCGCAGCAACAGCTCCAGCAGGAGAAGGCACAGAAGTCGCACGGCCAAGTGTGAGGGCAAGAGAAGCACCAGTGATAACATGTACGTCGTTACTAGCAGCGTCAGCCACAAGGCACCCACCACTTGCAGCAACAGATTGTGGAGCGAAGGCCGCAGCAAAAAATATGTCAACAGCAGTAACAACCTCACGCGAAGGAACAGCCCCGAAAGTAGCACCAACAAAAACAGCAGCCACAACAGCAGCAGCCACAACAGCAGCAGCCACAACAGCAGCAGCACCTACAGGAGGGTCAGCACCACTACAGGCGATAGCACCAACAGCAACATCAGCAGCACCAGCAGCACCAGCAGCAGGAACACCAGCAGCAGCAGGAACACCAGCAGCAGCAGCCACACGAGCAGCAGCACCAGCAGCAACAGCGTCACCCGAAGGAACATCCCTATCAGCAGCGTCCTCCTCATCAGCAGCAGCACCAGCACAAGCAGCAGGCGCAAAAAGAAAAATATCATTGGCGGCGAGAACAGCGGTGTTGAAACCAATAGCACCGCCCGAAGCATCAACGACAGCAGCGGCAGCAGCGTCAACAGCAGCAACAGTATCACCCGTAAGCATTCACCCATCGGCAACAGCAGCACCACTACTCAACGTTTTACACCCAGCAGTAGGAGCAGCACCAACAGCAGCACCAGCAGCAACACAAGAAGCAGCAGCCCCAGCAGCAGCTTCAACAGAAACCGCAGCAGCACCAGCAGCAACAGATGTCCTATCAACAGTGAGAACAGTACCACCAGAAGCAGCAGCACCCGTCGAAGCACAAGCAACAGCAGCACCACCCCGCGCCTCACCCGCAGCAGCGACATCAGCAACAGCACAAGCAGCATCTACTGTTGCATCGACAGAAGGAGATTCACGGCTGACAAAACAACCTTCACATGGAGCATCGCAACGCTCCAAAGCAGCAGCCATTATACAGGCAATGAGATCAGCAGTATCAAATACTCGATTCTCTTTACCTGCAACAGTGAGTGCGTTGTTGCATAGGGTATATGATACTAAGATATCTGGAGGAAGGAAGTGCTCAGACAGTCTTGACGTGAGACAGCGTGAGTTCTTGTTATCTCGATGTATACGCAGCTCACATGAGTTTAAACCCGACACGACTCTACCTTTTTGTAGTCCTGAGAAAGATATGGCGATTATGAGAGCTGCAGCGAATGTGTGGAGAGTGACAACTGTACGAATGACAATGGCTTTAGAAAGAGTTCTACGGCTTTGGCAGAGACATTGGGAGAATGTTGCACGATGCAATGGCAAGAATGACTATACGTTTGATGCCGACCAAACAGACGACTTACAAGAAAGCGCTGCCGATCTAGTGGACGACGATGCTGCTGCTGTTACTGCTACTACTACTAGTAGTGTTGCACATGGAGGACAAGGGAGTCGAGGAGAGTTGCCGGGGAGTGGTGAGGTCAGCGGCAGGAGCAGCAGCAGCAGCAGCAATAGCAATAGCAGCAGCAAGTGTACAGCGACAGTGGTGGCGACAAAGGATCACTCAGGGACAGCTGCTGCAACAGAAGCCGGAGAACCGCCGGAAGCAGCATCGACAGTACATGAAAATGCTGTTTCTAATGAGAAATGGAAAATTAGAACGCGCTCAGACGAAAGAGGAAATGTAGCAGAGACAACACCGTCAGCAGAGAAAAAACCGTTAGTAGCAGAGAGGAGACCCCCAGAAGTGGAGATCCTCACAATTAAGGAGAGGGCGTCTGCAGAAGAAAGGTCATCTGCAGAGACAAGTCTATTACCAGAGAAGACGCCGTCGGCAGTGGGGCTGTCGTCAGCAGAGGCGAGGTCCTTAGAGGTGGAGAGCTCATCAGCAGACATGGTCAAAGGCCAGAGGGCAAGAGGGTCCGATACAGTGAGTGGTGGAAGACGGTCGAGAGCAAGTGAGGCAGCAGCAGGAGGCAGCATTTGTGAATTGAATGAAGGTAATGCACCGCAAACAACACAAGTAATTACTGAAGGAAGGGGCGCATCCTACCGTGCCGCTGGGGGCTCTGTTAAGAGAGTTGGTAACCCATCTACCTCGTGTCGTCAGAGGACATATGTGCAAGAAGCTGCTGCTGTTGCTGCCGCTTGCGAGGTCTGCAGTAACAAAAAACCTGTCTCCTCGACACATAACAGCAGCTGTTCTCCCGCTATTACAATCAAAGCAGAGGCAGAAGGAAAGGGGCTCAAGGAAGAAGAAGCAACGAGCGTAGGAGGCGCTTCGATGCAAGAGAGCAGTCGCTACACTAGGGGAGGCCCTCACAGTAAAGACCCACCCGTGGATGCAACAAGAGTGCTTGCACAAAGGAAAGGAAAATTTCGTAGGTGCGTATAGAAGACAAATTACTTCACACAGATAGTTATGGCTGCTGCTTGACAGGTGTGTGTGGACAGCTTCCGAATGTAAGGACCAGCCGCACGTCATAGTCGGTGCTTTCATATAGGTGTGTGTGTGTGGGTGGGTGTGTGTGTGCTGCTGCGACTGCGTCTGTGTATGAGTGCTGTCTGCTTTACATAATACTGCTATCGCGGCGCTGGTTTTCGACTCTGTCTACGGCACTCACAAGGAGCTACCTTGAGAGCCTTCCACGTCAAAGCGATATCCTCTTGTAGTGCAGCCCCTTCAGATACACTAACGCGGGCCACAGCACATCAAGAGCTGAAGAGTATGGAAGCATACATACACGGCTTGGTGAAATAAGAGCGTATGAACGTACATACTTGTACTTGCTTTACTGCTTCACTGTGCTCACGCATGAGTGAGGGACTTGCCTGCTGCGCTCCACCTGAATGCTCTTGCACTCCTGGGGGGCGTACATACACATACGTTACTGCTCCGGCCTGTTGTAATGCCTCTTGCGGCCATGCAGATGCCTGTTCTATGCCTTAAAGCTTCCACAATGGAGTACTCATATACTGGTTAGTTTCTGTGGGTGAGTTAATATGTGTGTGTGTGTGTGTGTGTGTCTGTGGGTGTGTGCGCTTGTGTGGGAGTGCGACTGCGTGAGTGTGTGTGTTTGTGTGTGTCTACGTGTGAGTGGGTGTGTGTTAACGAATATGTTGCGTGAGTCTGCGTGTCTTGCAGACTTGTTGAGGAGCTGTTAGCAACGGTGGACCCAGCGGTGCTGCTGCCTGCTGCAGGGCTTTCCCTTCTGGTTACATTCGCATCGTTTAGACGTTCTTTCCTCACGGGTCGTTTGTATGATAGTGCAGCCAAAGCCGCTACGGCTATCTCACAGGCAGCTGCAGCAGCAGAAGCAGCAGAAGCAGGAGCGAATTCGTGTGCTACTGCCCCTACGCATGACACTACACCTCTTCAGTTGCTGCCCTCTGTAACCCCAAGTATCCTCCATTCTTCTCCTTCGTCCTCTTCTTCTTTTTCGTGTTCGCCTCCAGAAGCTGCAGCAGCATCTGCTGCCATCCCCACACGCTCTGGAGCTTCTTTTTCTGCTTCATCTCGACCCACAACGACGTTTCTAACAAGACGTGAGGACCGAACAGACAAAGCTGCTACAGCAGCAACACTTGTATCACCAAGAGCGAGAGAATTAACTCCCAGACAAAGTGTAACTGCAGCCTTCTACACACTCGCCCCTCTCCTACTGCGCTTGACTGGATGGACTGCACTGGAACTCGTTGGAGGAGTATTTCGTGTGAGGAAGTCTATCCCTCCCTCCCCCTCCCCCGCAAATGCCCACAGACACACACTCTCTCCCTCACACTTCTGTGTGCAGACAGAAAGAGCACAGCTTTAAAGGGCATATACAAGAAGAAATAAATATCGTTACACATATATAATACATGCATATGAGATATATGAATATACATGTATCATATATGTATCATATATATACACTATATATGTATAGCATATATATATATATATATCATATACATATATATATATATATATCATATATATATATATGTATATGTCATATATATATATCATATATATATATGTATAAAAATCTGTATCTGTATATATCTGTATACATATGTGCGGTCACAGAGAAGAAGCTAGTGCTTGCATACTCCATATGTGCTTATATGTATTTATGTACGTAAGTGCTGTCACAAAGAAAAACAGGGGATACTGCATCTCGTATATGTATATGTATACATACATATATGCGGTGGCTAGGACGAAAAGAGAATGCATTTCATATACATGGAAATACACCCCCACATGCGACTACCACACCGTAATAAAATATCCTCATAACATGTCTGTGTATGTACATATGTATACGATCACGAAAAAAGACAACGATATATATTATAATTGTGTGTATATGCTTATCTACCAACAAATCAATAAGAGAAAAATTCATATCACGTATACGTATATATACATATATACGTATATGCATTATATATATATGTTGGAACGGAAAGAGAAGAGGTAAGTTACATATTGTAGATAGGAAGCCTTGTGAGGTCAAACGATGCTGATATTCCTGCTGTGCTGACACAAACAAGCAGTATGCACACAGGGAACTATGTATGTATAGAACTGTTATGTATGTGCGTAAGCGACTGCCAATAATACAGATGCAATGAAAAAAAAGATATATGTCAATACTATACACATACATATATATATATATCAGTACATGTATATATATGTATATGTAGACGTAAAACTACATCTATAAATGTACATCTATACCCATATCTATACGTGTATATCTGTGAATATATCTATGGCTGTATCCCTGTTTAAATATCTATCCACATATATATACATATACTAAGGGTATTTATCTGCATTGATGTATCTGTATCTGTGACTGTACATATATATATATATATACATATATATGTATATATATATATATATGTAACAGCGTATCTGTACCAGTATATCTAGATCTGTATTTATATTTCTATATATGTGTATCAATGGCGGCATTCATATCCATATCAATATATACATGCCTATATCTACCCCTACCTCTGTCTCAGTATGTATACCTATTTCTGTACCTAAACAATGAGCTGTATCTATCTAACTATAAAAATGTAAAGATAGATTACTAGACATGTACAGATTGCTGACACCTGGTATCTCTATTCATATTTATATGTCTCACTCAACTTCTCGTCTCTTCCGCTCTCTATATACATATATATACATATATGCTTATATATATATACATATGTGTGTATATATATATGTATATATATATATATGTCTAAGAAGACATGTGCGTCGAGCTCACACCCCTGGAAGAGAGGGCAGTAAGATAAAACTATGCACATTTTATATACCAAGATATAAGATCTAACAATAAATGTGGTATGTAGCCATGTACATGCGCATACATACATACATATATATATACGGCCGTGAAAAATGGGCGACAAACGGAATATATGTTTATGAATATATACATATACATATACATACATATATATATATATATATAAATGTATATATATGTGTGGATATATACGTATATATACATGTATAGGCCATGAAGCGCCTCTTTTGTTTGCAGCATGGAGAGAGCGAAAAATGCGTATCATCTGCGTATATTATTATACAGCATATGAGTTTATACTACCGGGAGCGTCTTAGTACATACTATACAGCAGCGTCTGTCTATAAACTAAAGAGCAGCGTGTGCATCTATATGCTGCACTGCAGGGTGTAACTATGTACTATTCAGCGTCGTCTAACTGTATACTCTAGAGCAGCCTCTGAATATATCGTATACCACAGCATCTCCATATTTACTATACAGTGTCAGTGTATATATATACTATACGGTGTCTAACTATATACTATACAACGTCTCCATATATACAATACAGCGTAGACATATATATACATATATATATATATTTTCATTCTATACGGTGTCTAACTATATACTATACAGCGTCTCCATATATACTTTACAGCTTCTATGTACATATATATATATATACTGTACGGTGTCCAACTATATACTATACAGCGTCTCCACATATACTATACAGCGTCTATGTATATATACTATTCGGTGTCTACGTGTATATGAGACAGTGTGTGTATATATATGTATATATACTCTATATTGTCTGACTCTACATGTGCGACAGACACCGGCTAGCCTGCGTGAGTGAAGTAAGGATATATGCACAGTCTATACGTGAGTAGATACGCATGCAAGCAACAGGTAGTGATATATACATACGTATGTGTGACAGTAACCAGGTCTCACAGACTATATATATAGAAGCATGCACGCGTGCTGTGAACGGCTCTTTTTCATAGCTGCGATACAAGGAACAACAAAACTATGAGCATGATTCCTTATAGATGCCCGTATGTATACGCGTGTACACATATATGTATACATATATATGTATAGTACTTGTGTCTCTTTCTCTATGCGGATGCGAGTAATGGCTCACACGTTCACGTAAAACCGGACAGCAGTAGAGGCAAGGCCTGCACTACATGTTCAAGTGGACATATGTCGTGAATATCGAGCGTTTCGCAAGTCAAAGAGGAAAAGAGAAAATATATATATAAATACATGCACGTATTCTGACACATATACATGCACATATGCTTACATATATATATATATATATACATGCACATATGCTTACATGTATATACATGTACATATGCTGACATATATATACATGAACATATGCAAACACATATACAAGCACATATGCTGACAGATACACATATGCTTACATATATATATATATATATACATGTACATATGCTTACATGTATATACATGTACATATGCTGACATATATATACATGAACATATGCAAACACATATACAAGCACATATGCTGACAGATACACAGCCACATATGCAAACACATACACACGTATGTATGCACATTATTTCTACGTTAGTATTACGTACACCTGCTGGCTACAATTGGTCGTGCACGCGCGCACACACACACACACACACACAAGGAGGGCAGCAGTACACACGTACACAAAAACAAGTTTTTCTACAAATGTATCTGTATATGTATATATATGTATATGGAGAGAGAGAGTAAAATAGACAGATATACACATATATACATATAAGTATATATGTATATATAAATAGGTATTTATATATATCTCTCTCTACATACGTTATATATACATATACAGAGAGAGATGTGAATAAAGAGTCGCAGACACAGTATTGCCATATCATGTGTACGGGAGCAACACCGGATAGCAACGTTCGACTCTTTGCATGCGTGAGAGGCGCTGTGGCTGAATATGTTTGGTGAGTGTGCTGTATTGCTGCTTTCTGTTGAGACGGCTTCTCAAACTGGTGTCGCTAACATTGCAACTGCTATTGCGCAAGTGCAAGTCTCATTACTATGTGGTCTGCTGCTAGTGCCCTTTTGCACACTAGTAATGACGTGCATTGACCTACTCAGTCTCATATTTAAATTTGTGTGTGGT